>NC_084754.1:33571734-33629234 GCF_033978785.1 Entelurus aequoreus | reverse complement strand
CAATGACAACGCTATGTATCAAATCAAGCACTTAGGCATGGAGACTGTTTCTACAAACATTTGTGAAAGAATGGGCCTCTCTCAGGAGCTCAGTGATTTCCAGCGTGGAACTGTCATAGGATGCCACCTGTGCAACAAATCCAGTCGAGAAATGTCCTCGCTCTTAAATATTCCAAAGTCAACTGTCGGCTTTATTATAAGAAAATGGAAGAGTTTGGGAACAACAGCAACTCAGCAGTAGGCCACGCAAACTGACAGAGAAGGGTCAGCGGATGCTGAAGCGCATAGTGCAAAGACTTTCTGCACAGTCAGTTGCTACAGAGCTCCAAACTTCATGTGACCTTCCAATTAGCCCACGTACAGTATGCAGAGAGCTTCATGGAATGGGTTTCCATGGCCGAGCAGCTGCATCTAAGCCATACATCATCAAGTCCAATGCAAAGTCGGATGCAATGGTATAAAGCATGTCGCCATTGGACTCTAGAGCAGTGGAGACGTGTTCTCTGGAGAGATGAATCACGCTTTTCCATCTGGCAATCTGATGGACGAGTCTGGGTTTGGAGGTTGTCAGGAGAACGGTACATTCTGGACTGCAATGTGCCGAGTGTGAAATTTGATGGAGGAATTGTGGTGTGGGGTTGTTTTCCAGGAGTTGGGCTTGGCCCCTTAGTTCCAGTGAAAGGAACTTTGAATGCTCCAGGATACCAAAACATTTTGGACAATTCCATGCTCCCAACCTTGTGGGAACAGTTTGGAGCGCGCCCCTACCTCTTCCAACATGACTGTGCACCATTGCACAAAGCAAGGTCCATAAAGACATGGATGACAGAGTCTGGTGTGGATGAACTTGACTGGCCTGCACAGAGTCCTGACCTGAACCCGATAGAACAGCTTTAGGATGAATTAGAACGGAGACTGAGAACCAGGCCTTCTCGACCAACATCAGTGTGTGACCTCACCAATGCGCTTTTGGAAGAATGGTGGAAAATTCCTATAAACACACTCAACAAGCTTGTGGACAGCCTTCCCAGAAGAGTTGAAGCTGTAATAGCTGCAAAAGGTGGACCGACATCATATTGAACCCTATGGGTTAGGAATGGGATGGCACTTCCAAGTTCATATGTGAGTCAAGGCAGGTGGCCAAATACTTTTGACAATATAGTGTAAATCTTTTGTAATCGTGTTTGGAAATTCCCTTTTCATACCTACAGTATAATTCCCAAACATATACTGTAGAACAGGGGTCCTCAAGTACAAATCTTGAAGGTCCACAAATGTTATTTTGAAACAGGCTGGGTCTGTTTATTATCGGTCAAACTTATATAGTAGCAGGAGGCAGGGGCGCTGAAAAGGGGGGGTAAAGGAGACGGATTCTAGAGGCCCATGATGGAGGGGGGCCCAGAGAGGCCCCTAATGATGATGAAATTATAATACAGGGGGCCCTGTAAAGATTCTTTTCATGGGGCCCAAAATCCCTAGCGGCGCCCCTGGCAGGAGGTAGGTAGTAGTTTAACATTTTCTTAAAATTAACAAAAATAAAATAAATATCCAATAAAATACATTAAAGATTTTCTTTGAAACAAAATGAAATAAGAACTGAAATAAAATAAATATTTCAGTACGTCTGGTAGCTGTGGCATCAGAGAGTGGGATTTGATTTATTTTAGCTGTCATTTCCTCCTTTTCTTTGCCTTCTAACATGGCACCCATCACTTCAGTCAAGCATTATTTAAATATTTCTGCACCAGAGAGTGGCTTCTTGTGTTTACCCAAAACTCCTGCCACTCTGAGTGAGCACTCTGTTGCTATTTGTTGTTGTGTCATAGATTTAACACAAATCTTGCTTGATGTTTCATATGACTTTTTCAGCCTCGTGATTTCTTTTTTTCTTAGCTCCAAATCATGAGGAAATGTCTTTTCAAATTCGCGGTGCTCTTTCAGATAGTGACGTTTCAGATGTTCACTTTTCACCAGAGCAACAGTACTGTTGCATATTAGACACATTGGTCTGGTACTTGCAGTAGGTAGGATGAAAACATATTGCTCTGTCCATTCTTCCTTGAAACGTCGGGTTTCCCTGTCCACCTTTCTTCTACCAGCCTGAGCCAACTTGGAGCATGCCATTGTGATTTGATTGACATTCAGTGACTGACGAGTGAACAGTTAGCGAAGTAGCGATACGAGACAACTGTGTGCCTGCAGCAAAAGGTTCCATGCATGTGGCATGAGCGCTGTATGACCCAGGTCAGGGGTCGGCAACCCAAAATGTTGAAAGAGCCATATTGGACCAAAAATACAAAAACAAATCTGGCTGGAGCCGCAAAAAATTAAAAGCCATATTACATGTGTCATGAGATATACATTTAATTAAGAGGACTTAAAGGAAACTAAATGACCTCAAATATACCTACAAATGAGGCATAATGATGCAATATGTACATATCGCTAGCCTAAATAGCATGTTAGCATCGATTAGCTTGCAGTCATGCAGTGACCAAATATGTCTGATTAGCACTCCACACAAGTCAATAACATCAACAAAACTCACCTTTGTGCATTCATGCACGACGTTAAAAGTGTGGTGGACAAAATGAGACAGAAAAAGAAGTGGCATAAAACACGTCCTAGAAAGTCGGAGAAAGTTATACGTGTAAACAAACTATACGGTGAGTTCAGGGACCGCCAAAATGAGTAGGACAAAACGGCGCTCGCCAAATACTCGAATCAGTGAAGCATGTTTAATACAAACAGTGTGATTTATAACAATTAGGGAGGTTTGTGTCATGTTTGTCCTCCTACAGAAACCATACTAAAACAAAAAAATCGATTTTTTTCCCCCTCATCTTTTTCCATTCTTCATACATTTTTGAAAAATCTCCAGAGAGCCACTAGGGCGGCGCTAAAGAAGAGCCGCGGGTTGCCGACCCCCGACCCAGGTGGTAACAGCCTATCAGCGCGTCGTTGTGATAGAGATGACAACCCATACTCTGATTGGCTGATTCCGCAGCCAATCAGAGTGGCGTTCTCTCGCTCTCACTCCGTCTCTCTCTCTCTCTCTCAGAGAGAGCGAGAGAGACGGAGTGAGTGAGACACGGAGAAGTGTAAACGAAACGTGGAGATATTTGACTAAAAACAACAAAGAACGTTGACTTGCGCTAGCGATAATTCAAAGATAAATACAATTATTATATTTTTTTATAATTGTTTAAAAAAATAAAACCATTTTTGATTACTATAATTGGTGCTGGGTCTGCCTGTTGAGGATCTCTGCTGTAGAAAGAAAATAATGTTTCACTTTAGGCCTTCATGTCTTCTCCTTACATATTTGCAGCGCTGACGGGACCAGGTCTTAAAAGGACAGTGTCTATTTGCATGAGATCCACATCGGAACATCTGGATCACCTCCAAGACTTGACGGACCCGTCAGGACATGTGGACACTCTCAATTTGCTGAGAGCCATCGTGGTGGATATCTCCAACAAACTATTCCTCAGGGTGCCCCTCAATGGTCAGAGACAGGCACGCACGCACAGTATATTTGCAGTACATGCAACATTCAAACTACCAAAACAAAAAGCTTATGTCTAATATTTCACTCAGAAAATGATTTGCTGATGAAAATCCAAAACTATTTCGAGACGTGGCAAGCAGTTCTGATCAAGCCGGATATATTCTTCAAAATTGGCTGGCTCTACGACAAACATAAAATTGCAGCGTAAGATGCAATCACACAATAAAAATGGCATACTGTAGTACCTCAACTTACGAGCTTAATTAGTTTAGTGACGGCGCTCTTAACTCAAAACACTTGCATCCCAAATTAGCATCTCCCATTTAAATTAATTGAAATGAAATTAATTTGTACTTGGCACTTTCCCGAGACAGCACAATTTTAAAAAGAAAAACAAACTTTCGAATTATTAATAACAACTACAGTAGTTTTATGAAGGTCAAGGTCAAATTGATTTATTCTCATTGTCAGCAGCTTTTTTAATATTTTCATGGACAAATGTTAGTCGTTTAGATTTTATTTAAACATCCTTGGCTGGCGTTCGACTCATTCAGCTTCAATCTGGTGCAGACTAGCAGTGATACGATCGAAGTGCTTCACCAAGTTGGTCATGTTTTGGATGATATCTTTCTTTAATTCAATAAATATCATCCACTTCTTCTTCTCAGCACTGTTCTCCACACTCCCTTTATTCCTTCCCATGGTTGGAAAAACAAAGTTATGTCCATCTTTAGCTATAAGCTAATGCTAGCAAGTAAGACCAGATGTTTTAGGTGGATCTTCAGAATCAGAATCAAAATCAGAATCAGCTTTATTGTCATTACGCAGGGTAACGAGATTGAGGCCATTCCATACAGTGCAATAAAACAAGTGTACACTCTATACAGAGGGTGAAATGAATATGTACATGAATATCTACATGAAACAGGGTGGTTGGTGGAATGGGTTATTGCACCGAAGAGAAGGCAGTTATGAGGGTCAATGGGGAAGTCTGTTCAGGGTGGTTATGGCCCTGGGGAAGAAGCTGTTTTTTAGCCTGTTGGTCTTGGTTTTAATGCACCTGTAGCGCTGGATCTTACTGTGATATTTACTACGTCAACTAATGCTAATGGGATGCTTGTAACTCAAATTTTTGCTTCAACTTAAAGCATAACAATTAGCCGAGAGACAGCTCTTATTAACTCAAAACACTCTTAAGTTGAGGTATTACTGTACTTGTAACAATGTAGTGTCGAATTGTTCGACTCTCTCCATCCTCCTAATTCTTGCGATGCTTCTTCTCCATCAGCCAGGAACTACAAAATGCGATGGAGACGCTCCTTGAAATGAAAAGAAACACTATCAAAGAAACAGAGAAGCTGGATGACGACCTTGACTTTGCTACGGAGCTCATCTTTGCTCAGGTAACTTCATCAGAATTGTCACTGTTTGACGTAAACAAAAGAAAGTAGACTTCTCACATTTTAGCAAACAGCAGTAAAAAGTGGTGTCAAGAGACAACATTAGAAATTAAACTTGGATATACTTTAGAGCAGTGATTCTCAAACTGTGTTACTCATACCACTAGGGGTATGCAGGCGCCATTTAGTAGTATGCCAAAGAATCACTTAATTACATAACAGTGTTACTGTTCAAACTGTGTAATGTTACAGTACATATTAAATATTCTTGTTAAATGAAACCTCTGCCTTGTTTTTAATGAATACATAGGCCTACTATGCTACTGTATTTTAATGTTGGTCATTATGGTGGTACTTGGAGAGCCAAGTCTTTTCTGAGGTGGTACTTGGTAAAAAAAAGTTTGAGAACCACTGTTTTAAAGTAGTAATTGTCCAGCTTATATAGCAGTCTTAGGCTATTGAATTTCATGCTGTTTTTCTACTGTATCGCGTTCGTTCTTACTGGTACGTACTTATTGGTATTAATGGTATATTTATTTATTTTACCATGTTTTATATTTTGTCTTGAATTTCAAATGCACCTTAACAGTGCGGCCACCTGTATTTTTGTCATGCTCTCATGGTTTATGTAATTCATACTTGCCAACCTTGAGACCTCCGATACCGGGAGGTGGGGGCTGGGGGGGCGGGGGCGTGGTTAATAGGGGAGTAGTAGATTTACAGCTAGAATTCACCAACTCAAGTATTTCATATATATATATATATATATATATATATATATATGTATGAAATACTTGACTTTCAGTGAATTTTAGCTATATATATATATATATATATATATATATATATATATATATATATATATATATATATATATATATATATATATATATATATATATATTTATTTATTTTGTTATACATATAAATAAAATAAATACTTGAATTTCAGTGTTCCGGAGGCTATCCAGTAGATGGCAGTGTTGTCCTGTTTAACTTCTCCGTTCATGACTGAGTATATCATTTCGGCCACCGTGTTCAATGGAGAAGTCTGTTCTACAAAATGTACAGGCAACATAATTATATACCCCTTCCCCTTCGAACTGTCCTGGATTAACTGAAATTCTTGTTTCCATTCGTTTTGGAACTTGCAAGCGTATTTCTTCATCTTGCTCGTCGACGGCGTCGCCATGTCTGTAACTTCCTCGTTCTTCTGCTTCGTCTCCTTGTTGTGTGCGCAGTTGTGCACTCTACTCTCTAAAAGCCGTAGATGTTATGACGTCATTGGGCAGGCAAGCTGTTTATATAGTGGGAAAGCGAACGTGAGAACAGGCTGTCCCCACTCAGGTCCGCATTGAGCTGGAGGGGGCGTGGCCTCCAGCTCCGGCTGAATACCGGGAGTTTGTCGGGAGAAAATTTCTGCCGGGAGGTTATCTGGAGAGGCGCTGAATACCGGGAGCCTCCCGGTAAAACCGGGAGGGTTGGCAATTATGATGTAATTAAGCATTGTATTCTATTCTATCCACTGAAACTGAGTCAACACAGCCATTATTGGCTAAATAGCTGGCAGCACAACTGAGAAGCATGTTAATTGTATATTGCCTGTACAGCCAAGCATGGCGGTGATAGTGTCATGGTCTGGTGATGCATGAGTGCTGCTGGTGTTCTGGTGACATATGCTCCCCGTTGGAACTCATGCACCCCCATATGTGCATGCATATGAGAGCTTTGCCTTCCGGCTCAGCTCCTTCTTTACGACAAAGGATTGATACAGTGTCCGCATTACTGCAGACGATGCACTCTTCCCTCACTCGTGAACAAGACACCGAGGTACTTTAACTCCTCCACTTGGGGCAAAATCTCCTCGCCAACACATCACCCTTTTCCGGGCGAGAACCATGGACTCGGAATTGGCAGTGCCGATTCTCATTCCAGTCGCTTCACACTCGGCTGAAAACCGATCCAGTGAGAGCTGAAGATCCTGGCCATCATCTGCAAAAAGCAGACAGCTAATCCTGCAGCCACCATACCGAATGCCCTCAACGCCCTGACTGCGCTTTGAAATTCTGTCAATAAAAGTTATGAACAGAACTGGTGACAAAGGCCAGCCCTGGCGGAGTCCAACCCTCACTGAAAACAGGTCCAACTTACAATGCGGACAAAGCTCTGACACTGATCATACAGGGAGCGGACCGCCACAATCAGACAGTCCGATACCCCATACTCTCTGGGCACTGCCCAGAGGACTTCCCGAGGGACACAGTCGAATGCCTTCTTCGAGTCCACAAAACACATGTAGACTGGTTGGGCAAACTCCCATGCACCCTCAAGGACCCTGCCGAGAGTATAGAGCTGGTCCACAGTTCCAGGACCAGGACAAAAACCACAATGCTCCTCCTGAATCTGAGGTTTGACTATCAAGCATAGCCTCCTCTCCAGTACATCTGAATAGACCTTAACAGGGAGGCTGAGGAGTGTGATCCCACGATAGTTGGAACACACCCTCCGGTTCACCTTCTTAAAGAGAGGAACAACCACCCCGGTCTGCCAATCCAAAGGCACCGCCCCCGATGTCCACGCAATGTTGCAAAGTCTTGTTAACCAAGACAGCACCACAGCATCCAGAGCATTAAGGAACTCCAGGCAGATCTCATCCACCACCGGGGCCCTGCTACCGAGGAGCTTTTTAACTACCTCGGCAACTTCAGGTCCAGAAATAGGAGAGTCCACCACAGATTCCTAAGGCACTGCTTCCTCACAGGAAGATGTGTAGGTGGGATTGAGGAGGTCTTTAAAGTATTCCTTCCACCGATCCACAACATCCCGAGTCGAGGTCAGCAGCACACCATCCTCACCATACACGGTGTTGACAGTGCACTGCTTCCCCCTCCTGAGGCAGCGGATGGTGGTCCAGAATTGGTTCGAAGCCATTTTCCTTGGCTTTCCTGAACTCCTCCCATGTCCGAATTTTTTGCTCCGCGACCGTTGAAGCCGCACACCGCTTGGCCTGTCAGTACCTGTCCGCTGCCTCTGGAGTCCCATGAGCCAAAAGGACCCTATAGGACTCTTTCTTCAGCTTAATGGCATTCCTCACCACTGGTATCCACCAGCAGGTTCTGGAATTACCGCCATGACAGGCACCAACCACCTTGCGGCCACAGCTGCGATCGGCCGCCTCAACAATATAGGTACGGAACATGGTCCATTTGGACTCAATGTCCAGCGCCTCCCTCGTGACATGTTCAAAGTTCTCCCGGAGGTGGGAATTCAAACTCTCTTTGACGAGAGACTCTGCTAGACGTTCCCAGCAGACCCTCACAATGTGTTTGGGTAATAATACATTTGTATTATATTTGATGCAAAAATGTTAGTCTCTCCCACATTTCCATCTGAACTGCGGGTCAGTTGAATAGCCCTGCTGTACACCGACTACTCTAAGTTATATACAGAGTTTCATTTCTTTAGTATTAAGAAGATATATTAAAAAGGAGGTGATGTGCGTTTGACCCACTCACTGAACAGAACCAAGGGGAGCTCTCTGCTGACAACGTGAGGCAATGCGTGCTGGAGATGGTGATCGCAGCTCCAGACACTCTCTCCATCAGCCTCTTCTTCATGCTGATGCTGCTGAAACAGAACCCGGACACGGAGCAGAGCCTTGTGGAGGAGATTAACTCTTTCATCAGTACATCAGGATGATCTTTATATTCCTAGAAAAGGTCTTCCATTTGCCTACTCACGTTCTTGTTGTTCCAGGTGAAAGTGGAGCAGAAAATGTGGATTACACACGCCTGAAAGTGCTGGAGGTCTTCATCAACGAGTCCCTGAGGTTTCATCCTGTGGTAGATTTTACCATGCGAAAAGCTCTGGAAGATGACATCATTGAAGGCATCAGCATTAAAAAGGGAACCAACATCATTCTCAACATTGGGCTCATGCATAAGACGGAATTTTTCCCAACTCCCAATGAGTTCAACCTCCACAATTTTGACAAAACGGTTAAGTCAGCAAGTGTAGCTTTGATCAACTCCAAGTAAAACCTTGACATCCTCTCTGACTCTCCTTCAGGTTCCTAAACGTTTCTTTCAGCCGTTCGGTTGCGGCCCTCGCTCCTGCGTAGGCAAGCACATCGCCATGGTGATGATGAAGGCCATCCTGGTCTCGCTCCTTTCTCGGTTCAGCGTGTGTCCTCGCCACGGCTGCACCATCAGCAGCATCCAGCAGACCAACAACCTGTCTCAGCAGCCAGTGGAGGACGAACACAGCCTGGCCATGCGCTTCGTTCCCAGAACACAACATGCATCAGCGCTCAACACCCGCACCATCGGCTCAAGCTACCAGCAGCTTTAAAATCACTGCATGTTGATTGCTGAATACTCTTTTTGAAGACCACATGTCAATAACACTGCAAATAACTGTTTCCATACTTGCATCACTGGGAGTCATACACGTTGCATAAAAAAATAAATAAAGCTAAGTAATTAGTGTTAACACTTGAGTTGAATGATGCAGAAACATTTGTTACTGGATACTTTCTAATACGCTTCTGCTTTGGAGATTTGTATCTGTCAGTAATATGCAACAATAATGATTTGATACTTGTTTGTATTGACAAATGTTTTAGACTGCAGTATTTTAGGATATGTAGTACATACTGTATGTCTAGCTTGTGTGCTATTGTGTGCTTAGCTGTTGTGTTGCTCCTAGCTTCTAGTTTCATGTTTACCTTTTGTAAATGAACAAATAGTACATTTAGACGTTGAAACTAAACTGGCTGTCCACAAGTAAACCCGCTGCAGGACTGCTTGCATAGGAGATTTTAGATGGAAGCTGTTATCAACTGATGATTGTTTTTTTTTTGCTGATACCAGATTGATATCAATATCAGATCGGGAAACACCTCTTAGAGATGGGTGAATCATGAAAGAGTAGTTCAAAACCTGCAAGTATTTCTGTACTAAGACGACTCGTTGACTTACTTACCACTGCAAGCTAAATTCAAATGAGGGAAAGCAGGGAATGTGTCAAAAGTGTGATGAAATGTTGCACAGGTCAAGAGGGGCAGAACTTGTGGCGAGTTTTTGGCATGCTCTTTGTGACTCGAGTACCTGATTCACCTCAGTAACTCATAACTCGAGTCAGTAAAACGAAACACGTTTCCCATCACTAATAGTGACACTTTTTTTATATATATCTACTTAAAGTTGGCCCTATTTGTAAATACACTTATTTTACAGTGGTGGTTGAATCATTTGAAGTGTAACTGATTGTGGATAAACAGACAGCCTCCCATGTTAAAGAGTTTGGATTCTTGTATCAGAATAAAAATGAACAGCTCCTGGTCGAAAGCATACCACATCATGCATCTAACATGGTGGATGCATTGTTAAAAAAAGAAGAAGAAAAAAACAAGTAACTAAATAGTTACTTTTCACAATAACGCATTACTTTTTGGTGTAAGTAACTGAGTTAGTAACTGAGTTGCTTTTGAAATAAAGTAACTAGTAACTGTAACTAGTTACTGGTTTTCAGTAACTAACCCAACACTGTGTATAATAGACTGTATTTATATTATTCACAAGTGAATAATGCTGTATAATAGACTGTATTTATATTATTCACATGTAAAAAATACCTTAGTGTTTATTTTTATTGTGAGCGAATTGTGGTGCTGAATTTCCCCGAGGGATCAATAAAGTACTTTCTATTCTATTCTATTCTATTCTATTCTAAAAACATCCAAATCCATTGCTATTCTTTATATAAAGTAAGACACATGCTGAATAAGAAATATCTGCACATGATTCCTTGAGTAATTTGATTACAAAATACATTGGAGGAATTGTTGCTGCCTCAAGGTGTCGTGTATATTTTTTTTCACGGCATTTTGCCTGGTTCACTAAACAGTAGTCAAAGCTCACGTTTCGCACAGACTGTTTAGGTGTTGCACAGCGTGTTTACGTCACAGATCATCCCCCCCTTGCACTGCACGACACCGCTCTTTTAAGTACGCTCCAGTTTAGAAAACGTTTAAACGGCACCATATGATAATCATCAAAAACGCACGAGAGACAAGAACTTTGTTTATGCGGTCACACCACACAGCACATAGGGCTGTGAGCGCACCTGTTTTTATTAGCACATACACATTTTTAGCTGTGCGTGTCAGCCTTCAATAATGAAAACAGGCCTTTAGGAAATAAGACGATTAGGCCAACCACAATAATTGAGGGCACATCTTAACGTGTATAATTAAACAAAATTATGATTTATTCGATTAATCGATCGGGATATTCGATAGAATACTCGATTACTAAAATATTCGATAGCTGCAGCTGTAGTTATATTATTCTTTTATTTTTCCATATCTAACATACTGTGTTGAACTTTGGGGAAATGTTTATAGAACAAACACAGGCTCAATAATTCAACTTGAAAAAAGGGTCATTAGAATAATACACAAGGCTGGCTACGATGAACCTACCAATCCATTATTCGTAAGTTCTAATGTAGAGGTGTCAAACTCATTTTAGATCGGGGGCCTCATGGACAAAAATCTACTCCCAAGTGGGCCGGACTGGTAAAATCAAGGCACGATAACTTAAAAATAAAGACAACTTCAGATTGTTTGTTTTTTTCTTTGTTAAAAATAGAGCAAGCACATTCTGAAAATGTACAAATCATAATGTTGTTGTTGTTTTTTTTACACTTACATGTTGCGGTTAATAGTATTCTACCTTTATTTGTCGATATGTATACTTTCTGATTAAATGATGTGATAATGTTCATCAGTCAACTCATTGGTGTTCACTTTTAATCTATTAAGATCAAATAATAATATCTTATTTAAATGGAGGCTTCTCACATGATGAGATAACTTCTGGAAATGACTGGCTCAAAAGGGTCAAAGGTATTAATGTGTGTGTCCAAGTTAAAGGAAAAGGCAGGCTGTCTTCTTCTAATGGATTTATTACAATCTTTACAAGCTGGGTAACGTTTGCTGTGGTCTGGAACAACATGGCGCACAAACAACTATCAGAAATGCAGCCAATATTACGTACAGATAATGTGTCATGAGACATGCAAATATAAATGAAATGCACAGAGGACATAAGTAAAGGAAATTAAATGAGCTCAAATATTCCTACAAACGAGTCATAATGATGCAATATGTACATACAGCTAGCTTAAATAGCATGTTAGCATTGATTAGCTTGCAGTCATGCTCTGACCAAATATGCCTGATTAGCACTCCAACAAGTCAATAACATCAACAAAGCTCACCTTTTGTGCATTCGCGCACAGCGTAGAACGTTTGGTGGACAAAATGAGACAAAGAAGAAGTGGCATAAAACACGTCTTTCTGTGGCAGCGTCGGAGAAAGTTGTACATGTAAACAAACAACAATGAGTTCAAGGATCGCTGAAATGAGTAGGACAAAACAGTGCTTGCTAAATCCTCTCATCAGTGAAGCATGTTGAACATAAACAGTGGGACTTCTAACAATTAGGAAGGTTTGTGTCATGTTTGTTCTCCTACAGAAAATATATTCAAATAAAAATGTTCTTCATCTTTTTCCATTTTCACACATCTCTGAAAGAGGTCCAGGGAGCCACGAGGGCGGTGCTAAAGAGACGCGGGTTGCTGACCCCCGGCCTACACCCTAGACTGGCCGCCAGTTCATCACAGGACACATGAACAAGCCTTCGCCCTCAAATCAGAGAAGTATTCATTTACTCTAACATGATTTTTATTCAGTTCAATGCATTTATTGTCATTGTCATAGTGAATAACACACACACTGCATAGTAACCATGTAGCAAAAATGCGTTAGGTGGTGCAATCCTGACCCATGAAACGCGTAAACACAAAGGGTGCCACGAACGATGCACAAAATTCACAGTCTGGTATGGATCGGTACTTGAGCGGCGCCGTTCCATACATTTTTTCAATACCCAAAAGAGGGAAATGTTCATGCCTTTTTTTTAACTTGTAGTTTATTGAAATTGTCGTTGTCCACGACAGAAAACGGTCGGCAAGGCGAGTTTATTTACAGAGCACAGTTCGTACTACAGGCAGGCCAGTCTAGTACCCGCACTCTTTTACTACGAAGCCACGCTGTTGTAACACGTGCAGAATGTGGCTCGGCGATATCTTACTGAAATAAGCAGGGGCGGCCATGAAAAAGACGTCGCTTGGATGGCAACTTTTGTTGCTCCAAAACCTGTATGTACCTTTCAGCATGAATGGTGCCTTCACAAAGGTGTAAGTTACCCACTAATACACCCCCATATCATCAATCTTTATTGCAGACCTTAAGATCCATTTAAACATATAAAAACAGAATATAATACATTAAAAAACAAAACAATAAAAACATACATTAAAAACAAAACAAAACAAGTTTTCCATACAATTACAGACGCTGGGTTTTCAACTTTGCGCCTAGAACAATCCGGATGGTTCTTTTCCTCTTTGGACCGGAGGACACGACGTCCACAGTTTCCAAAAACAATTTGAAATGTGGACTCGTCAGACCACAGAACACTTTTCCAGTTTGCATCAGTACATCTCAGATGAGCTCGGGCCGAGCGAAGCCGGCGGCGTTTCTGGGTGTTGTTGATAAATGGCATTCGCTTTGCATTGTAGAGTTTTAACTTGCACTTACAGATGTAGCGACCAACTGTAGTTACTGACAGTGGTTTTTTCTGAAGTGTTCCTGAGTCCATGTGGTGATATCCTTTATACACTGATGCCGCTTTTTGATGTAGTACCAACACAAATACAACTTTGAAACTACGTGCTTTCTGAGAAGATTACCGTAGTAACTAGTATATCATGCAAAAGCGCAGATTCCAACCAATCAGTCCATCTTAGATGAGCTCGGGCCGAGCGAAGCCAGCGGCGTTTCTGGGTGTTGTTGCATTTATCAACAACACCCAGAAACGCAGAGTTTTGAGGACGAAAATGAATTGATACCATTTTAGAATAAGGCTGTAACATAGCAAAATGTGGCAAAAAATGAAGCGCTGTGAATACTTTCCGGATGCAGTGTACAGTATAAAGGGCAGATCAATAGAAGTGATAATTAGACGTTGCAGTTCATGGGTGGGATGTGAGAGAGGGTCACTGCCTGAGGATACAGACGAGCTGTTGACAAGTTGTCCTGGCACGTATAGACCTGTTCCTTCTACCTGAGGGCCGCAGGTGAGGAGCAGGGTGTTGTTGGTCACGCAGGATGCTGTGCACTCGCCTCAGACAGCAGGTAGTGTAGACTGTGCCCATCTCTGGAAGACTTGATTTTTTTTCAGCTCTTTTAATCACCGATTAGAGAGTCTGCTGTCATGGCACACTTCTAAAAGCTCACTCTTACACTAGGAAGCGGAGTCATTCATTGCGCTTTACCTGACACATGAAACGTGACAAATACGATCGCTGAGATGAAACGGATCAGGCCCGTGAACAGGTTCTATCCGGATGAATTTGCTAAGTATACAAATGAGCTGAAATTTTTCTATGAAAGAAACTGCTGTTTTAAATGTGTCCACTAGATGTGGCAATGGCAATTCTTTGTATCTTTGTAGATGATGCTACATACAGGATGTACAAAAAAAATAAAACACATGATGTTAGTGCAACAGTCGAAGAAAATTAGCAAACTACATAAATAACATCCTGTAATTTGATTTTGATATTTTTTTTAAATCTTGTTAGATTGAAAATGAACACCAATGAGTTGACTGATGAACATTATCACGTCATTTATTCAGAAAGTATAAATAACGACAATTAAAGGTAGAACACTATTAACTGCAACATGTAAGTGTAAAAAAACAACATGATTTGTTTATTTTTGAGAAATTCTATTTTTAAACAAAGAAAACAATCTGAAGTTGTCTTTATTTTTAAGTTATCGTGCCGTGATTTTACCAGTCCGGCCCACTTGGGAGTAGATTTTTCTCAATGTGGCCCCCGATCTAAAATGAGTTTGACACCTCTGGCCTAGATAAATTGGTAAACATCCTCACAAATATTGATATAAAGCATTACCGTATTTTCCGGACCATAGGGCACACCGGATTATAAGGAGCACTGCCGATGAATGGTCTATTTTTGATCTTTTTTTCATATATAAGGCGCACCGGATTATAAGGCGCATTAAAGGAGTCATAATATATATATTTTTTTCTAAATGTAAAAGACTTCCTTGGGGTCTACATAACATGTAATGGTGGTTCTTTGCTCAAAATGTTGCATAGATGATGTTTTACACATCATCTTCAAGCCGTTTTGTGGGCGGTCTTATTTACGTGGCTCACCTTCGGCAGCGTCTTCTCCCCGTCATCTTTGTTGTGAAGTGTCAAAAGATGGAGCTAACTGTTTTAATGACATTCAGACTTTACTTCAATCAATAACGGAGCAGCATCTCCTCATCCAGAAACAACAACACCAGAAATGTGTCCCGTGAAAAACCGTCCCACCAGAACTCTAATAACTAAAGTTCCTTGGGTGAATAATGGTAACTCACTACACCGGTATGTTTTAGGGCTTTCATGGCGAGTTTACTGACTGAAATAAGTAATAACTTTACACTGCTTTTTATTAGAAATGGCAACAGCAGAGGATGGATGTCCCATAACAAGAAGGTGGGGAAAAAGAAGAAGCTTATCGACTACGGTGTCGGCACGGACTACAAAGGCGGACCTGCACAAATTTTCAGGTACCAGAAGGTAAGAAAAGTTTCTTTTGCATAATATTGCGAAACAAAACACCAGAAAATATGTCTTACCTTATACACACCATAATAATACTCCTATGTTGAAGCACAGTACAATCCATCAAGCGGTGCAGTTTCATAGCTGACCAAAGTCCTACTAAAACATTTTGATAGATTTTTGAGCGCCGTGTGTAATGTTCTATATTTTCAAGGGAGCATATACAATGTTGGTGTTGTTTACTTGAGTCATATTGCGGTCTACACGAAATCAAATCAAATCAATAATGGAGCAGCATCTCCTCATCCGGAAACAACCACACCGGAAATGTGTCCCGTGAAAAACCGTTCAACCGGAACTCTCTAATAACTAAACTTCCTTGGGTGAATAATGTAAACTCACTACACCGGTATGTTTTAGCGCTTTCATGGCAAGTTTACTGACAGATATAAGTGAGAACTTGACACTACTTTATATTAGAAATGGCAACAGCGGAGGATGAATGTCACATAACAAGAAGATAGAGAAAAAGAAGAAGCTTATTAACTACAAAGGCGGACACACAATTTTTCAGGACTCATGCAGATCCCAAATACAGATCAGCAGGTACCAGAAGTTAAGAAAAGTTGCATAATATTGCGAAACAAAACGCCAGATAATGTCTTACCTTATACACACACCATAATAATAGTCGTATGTTTAATGCGCCGACAATCCTTCAAGCGGTGCGGCTTCATAGCTGACCAAAGTCGTGCTAAAACATTTTGATAGATTTTTGAGCGCCGTGTCTAATGTTCTATATTTTCAACGGAACATTTAAAATGTTGCTGTTGTTTACTTAAAACCCATCATAGTGCAGGCTACACGTATCTCTTATGTTTGACTGCCATCTACTGCTCACACTTATAATTACACCATGTACCAAATAAAATAGCCTTGAGGTGGGTAAGCTCAACCAAACTTGTTCATTACATTAGGCGCAACTGTGTAAGGCGCACTGAGAAATAAAAAAGGATTTTAAATGCGCCTTATAGTCCGGAAATTACGGTAAACGCATTGGCCAAAAAGTGCATTGTGTGTCCTCGCCGCGATCTATTTTACATTGTTGAAATGTCGGCAAAGCAAATGTGAGTATGTGAAGAACGAACCTGGAGTGAAACAGCGCACAATTCAACGTCAAGTTCGGTCTCGATACCTTTCATCTTTACCATGGAAAAAAGGACGTATGCCAGGTTTTTGTGCATAAGCACAACATAACACGAGGCCCCTGCTGAATTGGGATCTGGTCACCCTTAGATATAGAGCAGTGGGAAAAGTGGAAGTGTGCCTGCTAACTCTCACATGCTGTGTGATTTGATAATAACATAAAAAAAAGTCCACAATCCAATTTCACAGTGTGATGTTCAGTCAAAGGTCGTGCACTTTGGATCCTATTAAAAGTTCAAATGGACCGAGAGCACCCTCGCATAATGTAGGTGCACGGTGGTGATGATGGCGGTGGCAAATTAATATGTACAGTACAGTACATTATTACCTTTTTAACACTAAATTACAAAAAAAAAATGTTTTGCTAAAATGTCGTAACAAAAAATTCCAAAAAACGGACTTGCTTCAGCAGCACAATTCTGGTGCTGTAGTTTTGGAGATGTCTCAAAACGTCATCAGGAGTCCCGACTAAACCCGTAAATGTAAGAAAATGTAAGAAAATGCATTTTTTAAGAAAAACATTTTTTGCTAAAATGTCGTAAGGGGGGACCCTGTCGTAAAAATTAAAAAAAACGGACTTGCTTCAGCAGCACAATTCTGGTGCTGTAGTTGTAGGAGATGTCTCAAAACGTCATCAGGAGTCCCGAATAAACCCGTAAATGTAAGAAAATGTAAGAAAATGCATTTTTTACGAAAACATTTTTTTGCTAAAATGTCGTAAGGGGGGACCCTGTCGTAAAAATGCCAAAAAACGGACTTGCTTCAGCAGTACAATTCTGGTGCTGTAGTTGTAGGAGATGTCTCAAAACGTCATCAGGAGTCCCGAATAAACCCGTAAATGTAAGAAAATGAATTTTTTAAGAAAAACATTTTTTGCTTAAATGTCGTAAGGGGGGACCCTGTCATAAGAATGCCAAAAAACGGACTTGCTTCAGCAGCACAATTCTGGTGCTGTAGTTGTAGGAGATGTCTCAAAACGTCATCAGGAGTCCCGACTAAACCCGTAAATGTAAGAAAATGTAAGAAAATGCATTTTTTAAGAAAAACATTTTTTGCTAAAATGTCGTAAGGGGGGACCCTGTCGTAAAAATGCCAAAAAACGGACTTGCTTCAGCAGCACAATTCTGGTGCTGTAGTTGTAGGAGATGTCTCAAAACGTCATCAGGAGTCCCGACTAAACCCGAAAATGGAAGAAATTAGAAGAAAATGCATATTTTACAAATTTTTTTCTCCAAAAAACGGACTTGCTTCAGCAGCACAATTCTGGTGCTGTAGTTGTAGGAGATGTCTCAAAACGTCATCAGGAGTCCCTACAAAACCTAAAAATGGCATAAAATGCTTTTTTTGGGAAAACTTTTTATTTACAAAAATTTTTTCAAAAAACAGACTTGCTTCAGCAGCACAATTCTGGTGCTGTAGTTGTAGGAGATGTCTCAAAACGTCATCAGGAGTCCCGACACAACCCGAAAATGGAATAAAATGCATATTTTACGAAAAACATTTTTTGCTAAAATGTCGTAAGGGGGGACCCTGTCGTAAAAATTCCAAAAAACGGACTTGCTTCAGCAGCACAATTCTGGTGCTGTAGTTGTAGGAGATGTCTCAAAACGTCATCAGGAGTCCCGACTAAACCCGAAAATGGAAGAAATTAGAAGAAAATGCATATTTTACGGAAAAAAAATATTTTGCAAAATGTCGTAAAAAAAATTCAAAAAAAGGAATTTGCTTCAGCAGCACAATTCTGGTGCTGTAGTTGTAGGAGATGTCTCAAAACATCATCAGGAGTCCCGACTAAACCCGTAAATGTAAGAAAATGTAAGAAAATGCATTTTTTACGAAAAACATTTTTTGCTAAAATGTCGTAAGGGGGGAGGGACCCTGTCGTAAAAATTCCAAAAAACGGACTTGCTTCAGCAGCACAATTCTGGTGCTGTAGTTGTAGGAGATGTCTCAAAACGTCATCAGGAGTCCCGACTAAACCCGTGAATGTAAGAAAATGCATTTTTTAAGAAAAACATTTTTTGCTAAAATGTCATAAGGGGGGACCCTGTCGTAAGAATGCCAAAAAACGGACTTGCTTCAGCAGTACAATTCTGGTGCTGTAGTTGTAGGAGATGTCTCAAAACGTCATCAGGAGTCCCGACTAAACCCGTAAATGTAACAAAATGTAAGAAAATGCATTTTTTACGAAAAACATTTTTTGCTAAAATGTCGTAAGGGGGGACCCTGTCGTAAAAATGCCAAAAAACGGACTTGCTTCAGCAGCACAATTCTGGTGCTGTAGTTGTAGGAGATGTCTCAAAACGTCATCAGGAGTCCCGACTAAACCCGTAAATGTAAGAAAATGTAAGAAAATGCATTTTTTAAGAAAAACATTTTTTGCTAAAATGTCGTAAGGGGGGAGGGACCCTGTCATAAAAATTCCAAAAAACGGACTTGCTTCAGCAGCACAATTCTGGTGCTGTAGTTGTAGGAGATGTCTCAAAACGTCATCAGGAGTCCCGACTAAACCCGTGAATGTAAGAAAATGCATTTTTTAAGAAAAACATTTTTTGCTAAAATGTCATAAGGGGGTCCCTGTCGTAAAAATGCCAAAAAACGGACTTGCTTCAGCAGTACAATTCTGGTGCTGTAGTTGTAGGAGATGTCTCAAAACGTCATCAGGAGTCCCGACTAAACCCGTAAATGTAACAAAATGTAAGAAAATGCATTTTTTACGAAAAACATTTTTTGCTAAAATGTCGTAAGGGGGGACCCTGTCGTAAAAATGCCAAAAAACGGACTTGCTTCAGCAGTACAATTCTGGTGCTGTAGTTGTAGGAGATGTCTCAAAACGTCATCAGGAGTCCCGACTAAACCCGTAAATGTAAGAAAATGTAAGAAAATGCATTTTTTAAGAAAAATATTTTTTGCTAAAATGTCGTAAGGGGGGACCCTGTCGTAAGAATTCCAAAAAACGGACTTGCTTCAGCAGCACAATTCTGGTGCTGTAGTTGTAGGAGATGTCTCAAGACGTCATCAGGAGTCCCGACTAAACCCGAAAATGGAAGAAATTAGAAGAAAATGCATATTTTACGGAAAAAAAATATTTTGCAAAATGTCGTAAAAAAAATTCAAAAAAACGGACTTGCTTCAGCAGCACAATTCTGGTGCTGTAGTTGTAGGAGATGTCTCAAAACGTCATCAGGAGTCCCGAATAAACCCGTAAATGTAAGAAAATGTAAGAAAATGCATTTTTTACGAAAAACATTTTTTGCTAAAATGTCGTAAGGGGGGACCCTGTCGTAAAAATGCCAAAAAACGGACTTGCTTCAGCAGTACAATTCTGGTGCTGTAGTTGTAGGAGATGTCTCAAAACGTCACCAGGAGTCCCGAATAAACCCGTAAATGTAAGAAAATGAATTTTTTAAGAAAAACATTTTTTGCTAAAATGTCGTAAGGGGGGACCCTGTCGTAAGAATGCCAAAAAACGGACTTGCTTCAGCAGCACAATTCTGGTGCTGTAGTTGTAGGAGATGTCTCAAAACGTCATCAGGAGTCCCGACTAAACCCGTAAATGTAAGAAAATGTAAGAAAATGCATTTTTTAAGAAAAAATTTTTTTTGCTAAAATGTCGTAAGGGGGGACCCTGTCGTAAAAATGCCAAAAAACGGACTTGCTTCAGCAGCACAATTCTGGTGCTGTAGTTGTAGGAGATGTCTCAAAACGTCATCAGGAGTCCCGACTAAACCCGTAAATGTAAGAAAATGTAAGAAAATGCATTTTTTAAGAAAAACATTTTTTGCTAAAATGTCGTAAGGGGGGACCCTGTCGTAAAAATGCCAAAAAACGGACTTGCTTCAGCAGCACAATTCTGGTGCTGTAGTTGTAGGAGATGTCTCAAAACGTCATCAGGAGTCCCGACTAAACCCGTAAATGTAAGAAAATGTAAGAAAATGCATTTTTTAAGAAAAACATTTTTTGCTAAAATGTCGTAAGGGGGGACCCTGTCGTAAAAATGCCAAAAAACGGACTTGCTTCAGCAGCACAATTCTGGTGCTGTAGTTGTAGGAGATGTTTCAAAACGTCATCAGGAGTCCCGACTAAACCCGAAAATGGAAGAAATGAGAAGAAAATGCATATTTTACGGAAAAAAAATATTTTGCAAAATGTCGTAAAAAAATTTAAAAAAAACAGACTTGCTTCAGCAGCACAATTCTGGTGCTGTAGTTGTAGGAGATGTCTCAAAACGTCATCAGGAGTCCCGACTAAACCCGTAAATGTAAGAAAATGTAAGAAAATGCATTTTTTACGAAAAACATTTTTTGCTAAAATGTCGTAAGGGGGGACCCTGTCGTAAAAATTCCAAAAAACGGACTTGCTTCAGCAGCACAATTCTGGTGCTGTAGTTGTAGGAGATGTATGAAAACGTCATCAGGAGTCCCGACTAAACCCGAAAATGGAAGAAATTAGAAGAAAATGCATATTTTGCGGAAAAAAAATATTTTGCAAAATGTGGTAAAAAAATTTCCAAAAAACGGACTTCCTTCAGCAGCACAATTCTGGTGCTGTAGTTGTAGGAGATCTCTCAAAACGTCATCAGGAGTCCCGACTAAACCCGTAAATGTAAGAAAATGTAAGAAAATGCATTTTTTAAGAAAAACATTTTTTGCTAAAACGTCGTAAGGGGGGACCCTGTCGTAAAAATGCCAAAAAACGGACTTGCTTCAGCAGCACAATTCTGGTGCTGTAGTTGTAGGAGATGTCTCAAAACGTCATCAGGAGTCCCGACTAAACCCGAAAATGGAATAAATTAGAAGAAAATGCATATTTTACGGAAAAAAAATATTTTGCAAAATATCGTAAAAAAAATTCAAAAAAACAGACTTGCTTCAGCAGCACAATTCTGGTGCTGTAGTTGTAGGAGATGTCTCAAAACGTCATCAGGAGTCCCGACTAAACCCGTAAATGTAAGAAAATGTAAGAAAATGCATTTTTTACGAAAAACATTTTTTGCTAAAATGTCGTAAGGGGGGACCCTGTCGTAAAAATTCCAAAAAACGGACTTGCTTCAGCAGCCTAATTCTGGTGCTGTAGTTGTAGGAGATGTCTCAAAACGTCATCAGGAGTCCCGACTAAACCCGAAAATGGAAGAAATTAGAAGAAAATGCATATTTTACGGAAAAAAAATATTTTGCAAAATGTCGTAAAAAAATTTCAAAAAAACGGACTTGCTTCAGCAGCACAATTCTGGTGCTGTAGTTGTAGGAGATGTCTCAAAACGTCATCAGGAGTCCCGAATAAACCCGTAAATGTAAGAAAATGTAAGAAAATGCATTTTTTACGAAAAACATTTTTTGCTAAAATGTCGTAAGGGGGGACCCTGTCGTAAAAATGCCAAAAAACGGACTTGCTTCAGCAGTACAATTCTGGTGCTGTAGTTGTAGGAGATGTCTCAAAACGTCATCAGGAGTCCCGAATAAACCCGTAAATGTAAGAAAATGAATTTTTTAAGAAAATTTTTTTTTGCTAAAATGTCGTAAGGGGGGACCCTGTCGTAAGAATGCCAAAAAACGGACTTGCTTCAGCAGCACAATTCTGGTGCTGTAGTTGTAGGAGATGTCTCAAAACGTCATCAGGAGTCCCGACTAAACCCGTAAATGTAAGAAAATGTAAGAAAATGCATTTTTTAAGAAAAACATTTTTTGCTAAAATGTCGTAAGGGGGGACCTTGTCGTAAAAATGCCAAAAAACGGACTTGCTTCAGCAGCACAATTCTGGTGCTGTAGTTGTAGGAGATGTCTCAAAACGTCATCAGGAGTCCCGACTAAACCCGTAAATGTAAGAAAATGTAAGAAAATGCATTTTTTAAGAAAAACATTTTTTGCTAAAATGTCGTAAGGGGGGACCCTGTCGTAAAAATGCCAAAAAACGGACTTGCTTCAGCAGCACAATTCTGGTGCTGTAGTTGTAGGAGATGTTTCAAAACGTCATCAGGAGTCCCGACTAAACCCGAAAATGGAAGAAATGAGAAGAAAATGCATATTTTACGGAAAAAAAATATTTTGCAAAATGTCGTAAAATTTTTTAAAAAAAACAGACTTGCTTCAGCAGCACAATTCTGGTGCTGTAGTTGTAGGAGATGTCTCAAAACGTCATCAGGAGTCCCGACTAAACCCGTAAATGTAAGAAAATGTAAGAAAATGCATTTTTTACGAAAAACATTTTTTGCTAAAATGTCGTAAGGGGGGACCCTGTCGTAAAAATTCCAAAAAACGGACTTGCTTCAGCAGCACAATTCTGGTGCTGTAGTTGTAGGAGATGTATGAAAACGTCATCAGGAGTCCCGACTAAACCCAAAAATGGAAGAAATTAGAAGAAAATGCATATTTTGCGGAAAAAAAATATTTTGCAAAATGTGGTAAAATTTTTTCCAAAAAACGGACTTCCTTCAGCAGCACAATTCTGGTGCTGTAGTTGTAGGAGATGTCTCAAAACGTCATCAGGAGTCCCGACTAAACCCGTAAATGTAAGAAAATGTAAGAAAATGCATTTTTTAAGAAAAACATTTTTTGCTAAAACGTCGTAAGGGGGGACCCTGTCGTAAAAATGCCAAAAAACGGACTTGCTTCAGCAGCACAATTCTGGTGCTGTAGTTGTAGGAGATGTCTCAAAACGTCATCAGGAGTCCAGACTAAACCCGTAAATGTAAGAAAATGTAAGAAAATGCATTTTTTAAGAAAAACATTTTTTGCTAAAATGTCGTAAAAAAAATTCAAAAAAACAGACCTGCTTCAGCAGCACAATTCTGGTGCTGTAGTTGTAGGAGATGTCTCAAAACGTCATCAGGAGTCCCGACTAAACCCGTGAATGTAAGAAAATGCATTTTTTAAGAAAACATTTTTTTGCTAAAATGTCATAAGGGGGTCCCTGTCGTAAAAATGCCAAAAAACGGACTTGCTTCAGCAGTACAATTCTGGTGCTGTAGTTGTAGGAGATGTCTCAAAACGTCATCAGGAGTCCCGACTAAACCCGTAAATGTAAGAAAATGTAAGAAAATGCATTTTTTAAGAAAAATATTTTTTGCTAAAATGTCGTAAGGGGGGACCCTGTCGTAAGAATTCCAAAAAACGGACTTGCTTCAGCAGCACAATTCTGGTGCTGTAGTTGTAGGAGATGTCTCAAGACGTCATCAGGAGTCCCGACTAAACCCGAAAATGGAAGAAATTAGAAGAAAATGCATATTTTACGGAAAAAATTTTTTTTGCAAAATGTCGTAAAAAAAATTCAAAAAAACGGACTTGCTTCAGCAGCACAATTCTGGTGCTGTAGTTGTAGGAGATGTCTCAAAACGTCATCAGGAGTCCCGAATAAACCCGTAAATGTAAGAAAATGTAAGAAAATGCATTTTTTAAGAAAAACATTTTTTGCTAAAATGTCGTAAGGGGGGACCCTGTCGTAAAAATGCCAAAAAACGGACTTGCTTCAGCAGTACAATTCTGGTGCTGTAGTTGTAGGAGATGTCTCAAAACGTCATCAGGAGTCCCGAATAAACCCGTAAATGTAAGAAAATGAATTTTTTAAGAAAAACATTTTTTGCTAAAATGTCGTAAGGGGGGACCCTGTCGTAAGAATGCCAAAAAACGGACTTGCTTCAGCAGCACAATTCTGGTGCTGTAGTTGTAGGAGATGTCTCAAAACGTCATCAGGAGTCCCGACTAAACCCGTAAATGTAAGAAAATGTAAGAAAATGCATTTTTTAAGAAAAACATTTTTTGCTAAAATGTCGTAAGGGGGGACCCTGTCGTAAAAATTAAAAAAAACGGACTTGCTTCAGCAGCACAATTCTGGTGCTGTAGTTGTAGGAGATGTCTCAAAACGTCATCAGGAGTCCCGAATAAACCCGTAAATGTAAGAAAATGTAAGAAAATGCATTTTTTACGAAAAAAATTTTTTGCTAAAATGTCGTAAGGGGGGACCCTGTCGTAAAAATGCCAAAAAACGGACTTGCTTCAGCAGTACAATTCTGGTGCTGTAGTTGTAGGAGATGTCTCAAAACGTCATCAGGAGTCCCGACTAAACCCGTAAATGTAACAAAATGTAAGAAAATGCATTTTTTACGAAAAACATTTTTTGCTAAAATGTCGTAAGGGGGGACCCTGTCGTAAAAATGCCAAAAAACGGACTTGCTTCAGCAGCACAATTCTGGTGCTGTAGTTGTAGGAGATGTCTCAAAACGTCATCAGGAGTCCCGACTAAACCCGTAAATGTAAGAAAATGTAAGAAAATGCATTTTTTAAGAAAAACATTTTTTGCTAAAATGTCGTAAGGGGGGAGGGACCCTGTCGTAAAAATGCCAAAAAACGGACTTGCTTCAGCAGTACAATTCTGGTGCTGTAGTTGTAGGAGATGTCTCAAAACGTCATCAGGAGTCCCGACTAAACCCGTGAATGTAAGAAAATGCATTTTTTAAGAAAAACATTTTTTGCTAAAATGTCATAAGGGGGTCCCTGTCGTAAAAATGCCAAAAAACGGACTTGCTTCAGCAGTACAATTCTGGTGCTGTAGTTGTAGGAGATGTCTCAAAACGTCATCAGGAGTCCCGACTAAACCCGTAAATGTAAGAAAATGTAAGAAAATGCATTTTTTAAGAAAAATATTTTTTGCTAAAATGTCGTAAGGGGGGACCCTGTCGTAAGAATTCCAAAAAACGGACTTGCTTCAGCAGCACAATTCTGGTGCTGTAGTTGTAGGAGATGTCTCAAGACGTCATCAGGAGTCCCGACTAAACCCGAAAATGGAAGAAATTAGAAGAAAATGCATATTTTACGGAAAAAAATATTTTGCAAAATGTCGTAAAAAAAATTCGAAAAAACGGACTTGCTTCAGCAGCACAATTCTGGTGCTGTAGTTGTAGGAGATGTCTCAAAACGTCATCAGGAGTCCCGAATAAACCCGTAAATGTAAGAAAATGTAAGAAAATGCATTTTTTACGAAAAACATTTTTTGCTAAAATGTCGTAAGGGGGGACCCTGTCGTAAAAATGCCAAAAAACGGACTTGCTTCAGCAGTACAATTCTGGTGCTGTAGTTGTAGGAGATGTCTCAAAACGTCATCAGGAGTCCCGAATAAACCCGTAAATGTAAGAAAATGAATTTTTTAAGAAAAACATTTTTTGCTAAAATGTCGTAAGGGGGGACCCTGTCGTAAGAATGCCAAAAAACGGACTTGCTTCAGCAGCACAATTCTGGTGCTGTAGTTGTAGGAGATGTCTCAAAACGTCATCAGGAGTCCCGACTAAACCCGTAAATGTAAGAAAATGTAAGAAAATGCATTTTTTAAGAAAAAATTTTTTTTGCTAAAATGTCGTAAGGGGGGACCCTGTCGTAAAAATGCCAAAAAACGGACTTGCTTCAGCAGCACAATTCTGGTGCTGTAGTTGTAGGAGATGTCTCAAAACGTCATCAGGAGTCCCGACTAAACCCGTAAATGTAAGAAAATGTAAGAAAATGCATTTTTTAAGAAAAACATTTTTTGCTAAAATGTCGTAAGGGGGGACCCTGTCGTAAAAATGCCAAAAAACGGACTTGCTTCAGCAGCACAATTCTGGTGCTGTAGTTGTAGGAGATGTCTCAAAACGTCATCAGGAGTCCCGACTAAACCCGTAAATGTAAGAAAATGTAAGAAAATGCATTTTTTAAGAAAAACATTTTTTGCTAAAATGTCGTAAGGGGGGACCCTGTCGTAAAAATGCCAAAAAACGGACTTGCTTCAGCAGCACAATTCTGGTGCTGTAGTTGTAGGAGATGTTTCAAAACGTCATCAGGAGTCCCGACTAAACCCGAAAATGGAAGAAATGAGAAGAAAATGCATATTTTACGGAAAAAAAATATTTTGCAAAATGTCGTAAAAAAATTAAAAAAAAACAGACTTGCTTCAGCAGCACAATTCTGGTGCTGTAGTTGTAGGAGATGTCTCAAAACGTCATCAGGAGTCCCGACTAAACCCGTAAATGTAAGAAAATGTAAGAAAATGCATTTTTTACGAAAAACATTTTTTGCTAAAATGTCGTAAGGGGGGACCCTGTCGTAAAAATTCCAAAAAACGGACTTGCTTCAGCAGCACAATTCTGGTGCTGTAGTTGTAGGAGATGTATGAAAACGTCATCAGGAGTCCCGACTAAACCCGAAAATGGAAGAAATTAGAAGAAAATGCATATTTTGCGGAAAAAAAATATTTTGCAAAATGTGGTAAAAAATTTTCCAAAAAACGGACTTCCTTCAGCAGCACAATTCTGGTGCTGTAGTTGTAGGAGATCTCTCAAAACGTCATCAGGAGTCCCGACTAAACCCGTAAATGTAAGAAAATGTAAGAAAATGCATTTTTTAAGAAAAACATTTTTTGCTAAAACGTCGTAAGGGGGGACCCTGTCGTAAAAATGCCAAAAAACGGACTTGCTTCAGCAGCACAATTCTGGTGCTGTAGTTGTAGGAGATGTCTCAAAACGTCATCAGGAGTCCCGACTAAACCCGAAAATGGAATAAATTAGAAGAAAATGCATATTTTACGGAAAAAAAATATTTTGCAAAATGTCGTAAAAAAAATTCAAAAAAACAGACTTGCTTCAGCAGCACAATTCTGGTGCTGTAGTTGTAGGAGATGTCTCAAAACGTCATCAGGAGTCCCGACTAAACCCGTAAATGTAAGAAAATGTAAGAAAATGCATTTTTTACGAAAAACATTTTTTGCTAAAATGTCGTAAGGGGGGACCCTGTCGTAAAAATTCCAAAAAACGGACTTGCTTCAGCAGCCTAATTCTGGTGCTGTAGTTGTAGGAGATGTCTCAAAACGTCATCAGGAGTCCCGACTAAACCCGAAAATGGAAGAAATTAGAAGAAAATGCATATTTTACGGAAAAAAAATATTTTGCAAAATGTCGTAAAAAAAATTCAAAAAAACGGACTTGCTTCAGCAGCACAATTCTGGTGCTGTAGTTGTAGGAGATGTCTCAAAACGTCATCAGGAGTCCCGAATAAACCCGTAAATGTAAGAAAATGTAAGAAAATGCATTTTTTACGAAAAACATTTTTTGCTAAAATGTCGTAAGGGGGGACCCTGTCGTAAAAATGCCAAAAAACGGACTTGCTTCAGCAGTACAATTCTGGTGCTGTAGTTGTAGGAGATGTCTCAAAACGTCATCAGGAGTCCCGAATAAACCCGTAAATGTAAGAAAATGAATTTTTTAAGAAAATTTTTTTTTGCTAAAATGTCGTAAGGGGGGACCCTGTCGTAAGAATGCCAAAAAACGGACTTGCTTCAGCAGCACAATTCTGGTGCTGTAGTTGTAGGAGATGTCTCAAAACGTCATCAGGAGTCCCGACTAAACCCGTAAATGTAAGAAAATGTAAGAAAATGCATTTTTTAAGAAAAACATTTTTTGCTAAAATGTCGTAAGGGGGGACCCTGTCGTAAAAATGCCAAAAAACGGACTTGCTTCAGCAGCACAATTCTGGTGCTGTAGTTGTAGGAGATGTCTCAAAACGTCATCAGGAGTCCCGACTAAACCCGTAAATGTAAGAAAATGTAAGAAAATGCATTTTTTAAGAAAAACATTTTTTGCTAAAATGTCGTAAGGGGGGACCCTGTCGTAAAAATGCCAAAAAACGGACTTGCTTCAGCAGCACAATTCTGGTGCTGTAGTTGTAGGAGATGTTTCAAAACGTCATCAGGAGTCCCGACTAAACCCGAAAATGGAAGAAATGAGAAGAAAATGCATATTTTACGGAAAAAAAATATTTTGCAAAATGTCGTAAAAATTTTTTAAAAAAACAGACTTGCTTCAGCAGCACAATTCTGGTGCTGTAGTTGTAGGAGATGTCTCAAAACGTCATCAGGAGTCCCGACTAAACCCGTAAATGTAAGAAAATGTAAGAAAATGCATTTTTTACGAAAAACATTTTTTGCTAAAATGTCGTAAGGGGGGACCCTGTCGTAAAAATTCCAAAAAACGGACTTGCTTCAGCAGCACAATTCTGGTGCTGTAGTTGTAGGAGATGTATGAAAACGTCATCAGGAGTCCCGACTAAACCCAAAAATGGAAGAAATTAGAAGAAAATGCATATTTTGCGGAAAAAAAATATTTTGCAAAATGTGGTAAAAATTTTTCCAAAAAACGGACTTCCTTCAGCAGCACAATTCTGGTGCTGTAGTTGTAGGAGATGTCTCAAAACGTCATCAGGAGTCCCGACTAAACCCGTAAATGTAAGAAAATGTAAGAAAATGCATTTTTTAAGAAAAACATTTTTTGCTAAAACGTCGTAAGGGGGGACCCTGTCGTAAAAATGCCAAAAAACGGACTTGCTTCAGCAGCACAATTCTGGTGCTGTAGTTGTAGGAGATGTCTCAAAACGTCATCAGGAGTCCAGACTAAACCCGTAAATGTAAGAAAATGTAAGAAAATGCAAGAAAATGCATTTTTTAAGAAAAACATTTTTTGATAAAATGTCGTAAGAATTCCAAAAAACGGACTTGCTTCAGCAGCACAATTCTGGTGCTGTAGTTGTAGGAGATGTCTCAAGACGTCATCAGGAGTCCCGACTAAACCCGAAAATGGAAGAAATTAGAAGAAAATGCATATTTTACGGAAAAAAAATATTTTGCAAAATGTCGTAAAAAAAATTCAAAAAAACGGACTTGCTTCAGCAGCACAATTCTGGTGCTGTAGTTGTAGGAGATGTCTCAAAACGTCATCAGGAGTCCCGAATAAACCCGTAAATGTAAGAAAATGTAAGAAAATGCATTTTTTAAGAAAAACATTTTTTGCTAAAATGTCGTAAGGGGGGACCCTGTCGTAAAAATGCCAAAAAACGGACTTGCTTCAGCAGTACAATTCTGGTGCTGTAGTTGTAGGAGATGTCTCAAAACGTCATCAGGAGTCCCGAATAAACCCGTAAATGTAAGAAAATGTAAGAAAATGCATTTTTTACGAAAAACATTTTTTGCTAAAATGTCGTAAGGGGGGACCCTGTCGTAAAAATGCCAAAAAACGGACTTGCTTCAGCAGTACAATTCTGGTGCTGTAGTTGTAGGAGATGTCTCAAAACGTCATCAGGAGTCCCGAATAAACCCGTAAATGTAAGAAAATGAATTTTTTAAGAAAAACATTTTTTGCTAAAATGTCGTAAGGGGGGACCCTGTCGTAAGAATGCCAAAAAACGGACTTGCTTCAGCAGCACAATTCTGGTGCTGTAGTTGTAGGAGATGTCTCAAAACGTCATCAGGAGTCCCGACTAAACCCGTAAATGTAAGAAAATGTAAGAAAATGCATTTTTTAAGAAAAACATTTTTTGCTAAAATGTCGTAAGGGGGGACCCTGTCGTAAGAATGCCAAAAAACGGACTTGCTTCAGCAGCACAATTCTGGTGCTGTAGTTGTAGGAGATGTCTCAAAACGTCATCAGGAGTCCCGACTAAACCCGTAAATGTAAGAAAATGTAAGAAAATGCATTTTTTAAGAAAAACATTTTTTGCTAAAATGTCGTAAGGGGGGACCCTGTCGTAAGAATGCCAAAAAACGGACTTGCTTCAGCAGCACAATTCTGGTGCTGTAGTTGTAGGAGATGTCTCAAAACGTCATCAGGAGTCCCGACTAAACCCGTAAATGTAAGAAAATGTAAGAAAATGCATTTTTTAAGAAAAACATTTTTTGCTAAAATGTCGTAAGGGGGGACCCTGTCGTAAAAATGCCAAAAAACGGACTTGCTTCAGCAGCACAATTCTGGTGCTGTAGTTGTAGGAGATGTCTCAAAACGTCATCAGGAGTCCCGACTAAACCCGTAAATGTAAGAAAATGTAAGAAAATGCATTTTTTAAGAAAAACATTTTTTGCTAAAATGTCGTAAGGGGGGACCCTGTCGTAAAAATGCCAAAAAACGGACTTGCTTCAGCAGCACAATTCTGGTGCTGTAGTTGTAGGAGATGTTTCAAAACGTCATCAGGAGTCCCGACTAAACCCGAAAATGGAAGAAATGAGAAGAAAATGCATATTTTACGGAAAAAAAATATTTTGCAAAATGTCGTAAAAAAATTAAAAAAAAACAGACTTGCTTCAGCAGCACAATTCTGGTGCTGTAGTTGTAGGAGATGTCTCAAAACGTCATCAGGAGTCCCGACTAAACCCGTAAATGTAAGAAAATGTAAGAAAATGCATTTTTTACGAAAAACATTTTTTGCTAAAATGTCGTAAGGGGGGACCCTGTCGTAAAAATTCCAAAAAACGGACTTGCTTCAGCAGCACAATTCTGGTGCTGTAGTTGTAGGAGATGTATGAAAACGTCATCAGGAGTCCCGACTAAACCCGAAAATGGAAGAAATTAGAAGAAAATGCATATTTTGCGGAAAAAAAATATTTTGCAAAATGTGGTAAAAAATTTTCCAAAAAACGGACTTCCTTCAGCAGCACAATTCTGGTGCTGTAGTTGTAGGAGATCTCTCAAAACGTCATCAGGAGTCCCGACTAAACCCGTAAATGTAAGAAAATGTAAGAAAATGCATTTTTTAAGAAAAACATTTTTTGCTAAAACGTCGTAAGGGGGGACCCTGTCGTAAAAATGCCAAAAAACGGACTTGCTTCAGCAGCACAATTCTGGTGCTGTAGTTGTAGGAGATGTCTCAAAACGTCATCAGGAGTCCCGACTAAACCCGAAAATGGAATAAATTAGAAGAAAATGCATATTTTACGGAAAAAAAATATTTTGCAAAATGTCGTAAAAAAAATTCAAAAAAACAGACTTGCTTCAGCAGCACAATTCTGGTGCTGTAGTTGTAGGAGATGTCTCAAAACGTCATCAGGAGTCCCGACTAAACCCGTAAATGTAAGAAAATGTAAGAAAATGCATTTTTTACGAAAAACATTTTTTGCTAAAATGTCGTAAGGGGGGACCCTGTCGTAAAAATTCCAAAAAACGGACTTGCTTCAGCAGCCTAATTCTGGTGCTGTAGTTGTAGGAGATGTCTCAAAACGTCATCAGGAGTCCCGACTAAACCCGAAAATGGAAGAAATTAGAAGAAAATGCATATTTTACGGAAAAAAAATATTTTGCAAAATGTCGTAAAAAAAATTCAAAAAAACGGACTTGCTTCAGCAGCACAATTCTGGTGCTGTAGTTGTAGGAGATGTCTCAAAACGTCATCAGGAGTCCCGAATAAACCCGTAAATGTAAGAAAATGTAAGAAAATGCATTTTTTACGAAAAACATTTTTTGCTAAAATGTCGTAAGGGGGGACCCTGTCGTAAAAATGCCAAAAAACGGACTTGCTTCAGCAGTACAATTCTGGTGCTGTAGTTGTAGGAGATGTCTCAAAACGTCATCAGGAGTCCCGAATAAACCCGTAAATGTAAGAAAATGAATTTTTTAAGAAAATTTTTTTTTGCTAAAATGTCGTAAGGGGGGACCCTGTCGTAAGAATGCCAAAAAACGGACTTGCTTCAGCAGCACAATTCTGGTGCTGTAGTTGTAGGAGATGTCTCAAAACGTCATCAGGAGTCCCGACTAAACCCGTAAATGTAAGAAAATGTAAGAAAATGCATTTTTTAAGAAAAACATTTTTTGCTAAAATGTCGTAAGGGGGGACCCTGTCGTAAAAATGCCAAAAAACGGACTTGCTTCAGCAGCACAATTCTGGTGCTGTAGTTGTAGGAGATGTCTCAAAACGTCATCAGGAGTCCCGACTAAACCCGTAAATGTAAGAAAATGTAAGAAAATGCATTTTTTAAGAAAAACATTTTTTGCTAAAATGTCGTAAGGGGGGACCCTGTCGTAAAAATGCCAAAAAACGGACTTGCTTCAGCAGCACAATTCTGGTGCTGTAGTTGTAGGAGATGTTTCAAAACGTCATCAGGAGTCCCGACTAAACCCGAAAATGGAAGAAATGAGAAGAAAATGCATATTTTACGGAAAAAAAATATTTTGCAAAATGTCGTAAAAATTTTTTAAAAAAACAGACTTGCTTCAGCAGCACAATTCTGGTGCTGTAGTTGTAGGAGATGTCTCAAAACGTCATCAGGAGTCCCGACTAAACCCGTAAATGTAAGAAAATGTAAGAAAATGCATTTTTTACGAAAAACATTTTTTGCTAAAATGTCGTAAGGGGGGACCCTGTCGTAAAAATTCCAAAAAACGGACTTGCTTCAGCAGCACAATTCTGGTGCTGTAGTTGTAGGAGATGTATGAAAACGTCATCAGGAGTCCCGACTAAACCCAAAAATGGAAGAAATTAGAAGAAAATGCATATTTTGCGGAAAAAAAATATTTTGCAAAATGTGGTAAAAATTTTTCCAAAAAACGGACTTCCTTCAGCAGCACAATTCTGGTGCTGTAGTTGTAGGAGATGTCTCAAAACGTCATCAGGAGTCCCGACTAAACCCGTAAATGTAAGAAAATGTAAGAAAATGCATTTTTTAAGAAAAACATTTTTTGCTAAAACGTCGTAAGGGGGGACCCTGTCGTAAAAATGCCAAAAAACGGACTTGCTTCAGCAGCACAATTCTGGTGCTGTAGTTGTAGGAGATGTCTCAAAACGTCATCAGGAGTCCAGACTAAACCCGTAAATGTAAGAAAATGTAAGAAAATGCAAGAAAATGCATTTTTTAAGAAAAACATTTTTTGATAAAATGTCGTAAGAATTCCAAAAAACGGACTTGCTTCAGCAGCACAATTCTGGTGCTGTAGTTGTAGGAGATGTCTCAAGACGTCATCAGGAGTCCCGACTAAACCCGAAAATGGAAGAAATTAGAAGAAAATGCATATTTTACGGAAAAAAAATATTTTGCAAAATGTCGTAAAAAAAATTCAAAAAAACGGACTTGCTTCAGCAGCACAATTCTGGTGCTGTAGTTGTAGGAGATGTCTCAAAACGTCATCAGGAGTCCCGAATAAACCCGTAAATGTAAGAAAATGTAAGAAAATGCATTTTTTAAGAAAAACATTTTTTGCTAAAATGTCGTAAGGGGGGACCCTGTCGTAAAAATGCCAAAAAACGGACTTGCTTCAGCAGTACAATTCTGGTGCTGTAGTTGTAGGAGATGTCTCAAAACGTCATCAGGAGTCCCGAATAAACCCGTAAATGTAAGAAAATGTAAGAAAATGCATTTTTTACGAAAAACATTTTTTGCTAAAATGTCGTAAGGGGGGACCCTGTCGTAAAAATGCCAAAAAACGGACTTGCTTCAGCAGTACAATTCTGGTGCTGTAGTTGTAGGAGATGTCTCAAAACGTCATCAGGAGTCCCGAATAAACCCGTAAATGTAAGAAAATGAATTTTTTAAGAAAAACATTTTTTGCTAAAATGTCGTAAGGGGGGACCCTGTCGTAAGAATGCCAAAAAACGGACTTGCTTCAGCAGCACAATTCTGGTGCTGTAGTTGTAGGAGATGTCTCAAAACGTCATCAGGAGTCCCGACTAAACCCGTAAATGTAAGAAAATGTAAGAAAATGCATTTTTTAAGAAAAACATTTTTTGCTAAAATGTCGTAAGGGGGGACCCTGTCGTAAGAATGCCAAAAAACGGACTTGCTTCAGCAGCACAATTCTGGTGCTGTAGTTGTAGGAGATGTCTCAAAACGTCATCAGGAGTCCCGACTAAACCCGTAAATGTAAGAAAATGTAAGAAAATGCATTTTTTAAGAAAAACATTTTTTGCTAAAATGTCGTAAGGGGGGACCCTGTCGTAAGAATGCCAAAAAACGGACTTGCTTCAGCAGCACAATTCTGGTGCTGTAGTTGTAGGAGATGTCTCAAAACGTCATCAGGAGTCCCGACTAAACCCGTAAATGTAAGAAAATGTAAGAAAATGCATTTTTTAAGAAAAACATTTTTTGCTAAAATGTCGTAAGGGGGGACCCTGTCGTAAAAATTAAAAAAAACGGACTTGCTTCAGCAGCACAATTCTGGTGCTGTAGTTGTAGGAGATGTCTCAAAACGTCATCAGGAGTCCCGAATAAACCCGTAAATGTAAGAAAATGTAAGAAAATGCATTTTTTACGAAAAAATTTTTTTGCTAAAATGTCGTAAGGGGGGACCCTGTCGTAAAAATGCCAAAAAACGGACTTGCTTCAGCAGTACAATTCTGGTGCTGTAGTTGTAGGAGATGTCTCAAAACGTCATCAGGAGTCCCGAATAAACCCGTAAATGTAAGAAAATGAATTTTTTAAGAAAAACATTTTTTGCTTAAATGTCGTAAGGGGGGACCCTGTCATAAGAATGCCAAAAAACGGACTTGCTTCAGCAGCACAATTCTGGTGCTGTAGTTGTAGGAGATGTCTCAAAACGTCATCAGGAGTCCCGACTAAACCCGTAAATGTAAGAAAATGTAAGAAAATGCATTTTTTAAGAAAAACATTTTTTGCTAAAATGTCGTAAGGGGGGACCCTGTCGTAAAAATGCCAAAAAACGGACTTGCTTCAGCAGCACAATTCTGGTGCTGTAGTTGTAGGAGATGTCTCAAAACGTCATCAGGAGTCCCGACTAAACCCGAAAATGGAAGAAATTAGAAGAAAATGCATATTTTACAAATTTTTTTCTCCAAAAAACGGACTTGCTTCAGCAGCACAATTCTGGTGCTGTAGTTGTAGGAGATGTCTCAAAACGTCATCAGGAGTCCCTACAAAACCTAAAAATGGCATAAAATGCTTTTTTTGGGAAAACTTTTTATTTACAAAAATTTTTTCAAAAAACAGACTTGCTTCAGCAGCACAATTCTGGTGCTGTAGTTGTAGGAGATGTCTCAAAACGTCATCAGGAGTCCCGACACAACCCGAAAATGGAATAAAATGCATATTTTACGAAAAACATTTTTTGCTAAAATGTCGTAAGGGGGGACCCTGTCGTAAAAATTCCAAAAAACGGACTTGCTTCAGCAGCACAATTCTGGTGCTGTAGTTGTAGGAGATGTCTCAAAACGTCATCAGGAGTCCCGACTAAACCCGAAAATGGAAGAAATTAGAAGAAAATGCATATTTTACGGAAAAAAAATATTTTGCAAAATGTCGTAAAAAAAATTCAAAAAAAGGAATTTGCTTCAGCAGCACAATTCTGGTGCTGTAGTTGTAGGAGATGTCTCAAAACATCATCAGGAGTCCCGACTATACCCGTAAATGTAAGAAAATGTAAGAAAATGCATTTTTTACGAAAAACATTTTTTGCTAAAATGTCGTAAGGGGGGAGGGACCCTGTCGTAAAAATTCCAAAAAACGGACTTGCTTCAGCAGCACAATTCTGGTGCTGTAGTTGTAGGAGATGTCTCAAAACGTCATCAGGAGTCCCGACTAAACCCGTGAATGTAAGAAAATGCATTTTTTAAGAAAAACATTTTTTGCTAAAATGTCATAAGGGGGGACCCTGTCGTAAGAATGCCAAAAAACGGACTTGCTTCAGCAGTACAATTCTGGTGCTGTAGTTGTAGGAGATGTCTCAAAACGTCATCAGGAGTCCCGACTAAACCCGTAAATGTAACAAAATGTAAGAAAATGCATTTTTTACGAAAAACATTTTTTGCTAAAATGTCGTAAGGGAGGACCCTGTCGTAAAAATGCCAAAAAACGGACTTGCTTCAGCAGCACAATTCTGGTGCTGTAGTTGTAGGAGATGTCTCAAAACGTCATCAGGAGTCCCGACTAAACCCGTAAATGTAAGAAAATGTAAGAAAATGCATTTTTTAAGAAAAACATTTTTTGCTAAAATGTCGTAAGGGGGGAGGGACCCTGTCGTAAAAATTCCAAAAAACGGACTTGCTTCAGCAGCACAATTCTGGTGCTGTAGTTGTAGGAGATGTCTCAAAACGTCATCAGGAGTCCCGACTAAACCCGTGAATGTAAGAAAATGCATTTTTTAAGAAAAACATTTTTTGCTAAAATGTCATAAGGGGGTCCCTGTCGTAAAAATGCCAAAAAACGGACTTGCTTCAGCAGTACAATTCTGGTGCTGTAGTTGTAGGAGATGTCTCAAAACGTCATCAGGAGTCCCGACTAAACCCGTAAATGTAACAAAATGTAAGAAAATGCATTTTTTACGAAAAACATTTTTTGCTAAAATGTCGTAAGGGGGGACCCTGTCGTAAAAATGCCAAAAAACGGACTTGCTTCAGCAGTACAATTCTGGTGCTGTAGTTGTAGGAGATGTCTCAAAACGTCATCAGGAGTCCCGACTAAACCCGTAAATGTAAGAAAATGTAAGAAAATGCATTTTTTAAGAAAAATATTTTTTGCTAAAATGTCGTAAGGGGGGACCCTGTCGTAAGAATTCCAAAAAACGGACTTGCTTCAGCAGCACAATTCTGGTGCTGTAGTTGTAGGAGATGTCTCAAGACGTCATCAGGAGTCCCGACTAAACCCGAAAATGGAAGAAATGAGAAGAAAATGCATATTTTACGGAAAAAAAATATTTTGCAAAATGTCGTAAAAAAATTTAAAAAAAACAGACTTGCTTCAGCAGCACAATTCTGGTGCTGTAGTTGTAGGAGATGTCTCAAAACGTCATCAGGAGTCCCGACTAAACCCGTAAATGTAAGAAAATGTAAGAAAATGCATTTTTTAAGAAAAACATTTTTTGCTAAAATGTCGTAAGGGGGGAGGGACCCTGTCGTAAAAATTCCAAAAAACGGACTTGCTTCAGCAGCACAATTCTGGTGCTGTAGTTGTAGGAGATGTCTCAAAACGTCATCAGGAGTCCCGAATAAACCCGTAAATGTAAGAAAATGAATTTTTTAAGAAAAACATTTTTTGCTAAAATGTCGTAAGGGGGGACCCTGTCGTAAGAATGCCAAAAAACGGACTTGCTTCAGCAGCACAATTCTGGTGCTGTAGTTGTAGGAGATGTCTCAAAACGTCATCAGGAGTCCCGACTAAACCCGTAAATGTAAGAAAATGTAAGAAAATGCATTTTTTAAGAAAAAAATTTTTTTGCTAAAATGTCGTAAGGGGGGACCCTGTCGTAAAAATGCCAAAAAACGGACTTGCTTCAGCAGCACAATTCTGGTGCTGTAGTTGTAGGAGATGTCTCAAAACGTCATCAGGAGTCCCGACTAAACCCGTAAATGTAAGAAAATGTAAGAAAATGCATTTTTTAAGAAAAACATTTTTTGCTAAAATGTCGTAAGGGGGACCCTGTCGTAAAAATGCCAAAAAACGGACTTGCTTCAGCAGCACAATTCTGGTGCTGTAGTTGTAGGAGATGTTTCAAAACGTCATCAGGAGTCCCGACTAAACCCGAAAATGGAAGAAATGAGAAGAAAATGCATATTTTACGGAAAAAAAATATTTTGCAAAATGTCGTAAAAAAATTTAAAAAAAACAGACTTGCTTCAGCAGCACAATTCTGGTGCTGTAGTTGTAGGAGATGTCTCAAAACGTCATCAGGAGTCCCGACTAAACCCGTAAATGTAAGAAAATGTAAGAAAATGCATTTTTTACGAAAAACATTTTTTGCTAAAATGTCGTAAGGGGGGACCCTGTCGTAAAAATTCCAAAAAACGGACTTGCTTCAGCAGCACAATTCTGGTGCTGTAGTTGTAGGAGATGTATGAAAACGTCATCAGGAGTCCCGACTAAACCCGAAAATGGAAGAAATTAGAAGAAAATGCATATTTTGCGGAAAAAAAATATTTTGCAAAATGTGGTAAAAAAATTTCCAAAAAACGGACTTCCTTCAGCAGCACAATTCTGGTGCTGTAGTTGTAGGAGATCTCTCAAAACGTCATCAGGAGTCCCGACTAAACCCGTAAATGTAAGAAAATGTAAGAAAATGCATTTTTTAAGAAAAACATTTTTTGCTAAAACGTCGTAAGGGGGGACCCTGTCGTAAAAATGCCAAAAAACGGACTTGCTTCAGCAGCACAATTCTGGTGCTGTAGTTGTAGGAGATGTCTCAAAACGTCATCAGGAGTCCCGACTAAACCCGAAAATGGAATAAATTAGAAGAAAATGCATATTTTACGGAAAAAAAATATTTTGCAAAATGTCGTAAAAAAAATTCAAAAAAACAGACTTGCTTCAGCAGCACAATTCTGGTGCTGTAGTTGTAGGAGATGTCTCAAAACGTCATCAGGAGTCCCGACTAAACCCGTAAATGTAAGAAAATGTAAGAAAATGCATTTTTTACGAAAAACATTTTTTGCTAAAATGTCGTAAGGGGGGACCCTGTCGTAAAAATTCCAAAAAACGGACTTGCTTCAGCAGCCTAATTCTGGTGCTGTAGTTGTAGGAGATGTCTCAAAACGTCATCAGGAGTCCCGACTAAACCCGAAAATGGAAGAAATTAGAAGAAAATGCATATTTTACGGAAAAAAAATATTTTGCAAAATGTCGTAAAAAAAATTCAAAAAAACGGACTTGCTTCAGCAGCACAATTCTGGTGCTGTAGTTGTAGGAGATGTCTCAAAACGTCATCAGGAGTCCCGAATAAACCCGTAAATGTAAGAAAATGTAAGAAAATGCATTTTTTACGAAAAACATTTTTTGCTAAAATGTCGTAAGTGGGGACCCTGTCGTAAAAATGCCAAAAAACGGACTTGCTTCAGCAGTACAATTCTGGTGCTGTAGTTGTAGGAGATGTCTCAAAACGTCATCAGGAGTCCCGAATAAACCCGTAAATGTAAGAAAATGAATTTTTTAAGAAAATTTTTTTTTGCTAAAATGTCGTAAGGGGGGACCCTGTCGTAAGAATGCCAAAAAACGGACTTGCTTCAGCAGCACAATTCTGGTGCTGTAGTTGTAGGAGATGTCTCAAAACGTCATCAGGAGTCCCGACTAAACCCGTAAATGTAAGAAAATGTAAGAAAATGCATTTTTTAAGAAAAACATTTTTTGCTAAAATGTCGTAAGGGGGGACCCTGTCGTAAAAATGCCAAAAAACGGACTTGCTTCAGCAGCACAATTCTGGTGCTGTAGTTGTAGGAGATGTCTCAAAACGTCATCAGGAGTCCCGACTAAACCCGTAAATGTAAGAAAATGTAAGAAAATGCATTTTTTAAGAAAAACATTTTTTGCTAAAATGTCGTAAGGGGGGACCCTGTCGTAAAAATGCCAAAAAACGGACTTGCTTCAGCAGCACAATTCTGGTGCTGTAGTTGTAGGAGATGTTTCAAAACGTCATCAGGAGTCCCGACTAAACCCGAAAATGGAAGAAATGAGAAGAAAATGCATATTTTACGGAAAAAAAATATTTTGCAAAATGTCGTAAAAATTTTTAAAAAAAACAGACTTGCTTCAGCAGCACAATTCTGGTGCTGTAGTTGTAGGAGATGTCTCAAAACGTCATCAGGAGTCCCGACTAAACCCGTAAATGTAAGAAAATGTAAGAAAATGCATTTTTTACGAAAAACATTTTTTGCTAAAATGTCGTAAGGGGGGACCCTGTCGTAAAAATTCCAAAAAACGGACTTGCTTCAGCAGCACAATTCTGGTGCTGTAGTTGTAGGAGATGTATGAAAACGTCATTAGGAGTCCCGACTAAACCCGAAAATGGAAGAAATTAGAAGAAAATGCATATTTTGCGGAAAAAAAATATTTTGCAAAATGTGGTAAAAATGTTTCCAAAAAACGGACTTCCTTCAGCAGCACAATTCTGGTGCTGTAGTTGTAGGAGATGTCTCAAAACGTCATCAGGAGTCCCGACTAAACCCGTAAATGTAAGAAAATGTAAGAAAATGCATTTTTTAAGAAAAACATTTTTTGCTAAAACGTCGTAAGGGGGGACCCTGTCGTAAAAATGCCAAAAAACGGACTTGCTTCAGCAGCACAATTCTGGTGCTGTAGTTGTAGGAGATGTCTCAAAACGTCATCAGGAGTCCAGACTAAACCCGTAAATGTAAGAAAATGTAAGAAAATGCATTTTTTAAGAAAAACATTTTTTGCTAAAATGTCGTAAAAAAAATTCAAAAAAACAGACCTGCTTCAGCAGCACAATTCTGGTGCTGTAGTTGTAGGAGATGTCTCAAAACGTCATCAGGAGTCCCGACTAAACCCGTGAATGTAAGAAAATGCATTTTTTAAGAAAACATTTTTTTGCTAAAATGTCATAAGGGGGTCCCTGTCGTAAAAATGCCAAAAAACGGACTTGCTTCAGCAGTACAATTCTGGTGCTGTAGTTGTAGGAGATGTCTCAAAACGTCATCAGGAGTCCCGACTAAACCCGTAAATGTAAGAAAATGTAAGAAAATGCATTTTTTAAGAAAAATATTTTTTGCTAAAATGTCGTAAGGGGGGACCCTGTCGTAAGAATTCCAAAAAACGGACTTGCTTCAGCAGCACAATTCTGGTGCTGTAGTTGTAGGAGATGTCTCAAGACGTCATCAGGAGTCCCGACTAAACCCGAAAATGGAAGAAATTAGAAGAAAATGCATATTTTACGGAAAAAAAATATTTTGCAAAATGTCGTAAAAAAAATTCAAAAAAACGGACTTGCTTCAGCAGCACAATTCTGGTGCTGTAGTTGTAGGAGATGTCTCAAAACGTCATCAGGAGTCCCGAATAAACCCGTAAATGTAAGAAAATGTAAGAAAATGAATTTTTTAAGAAAAACATTTTTTGCTAAAATGTCGTAAGGGGGGACCCTGTCGTAAGAATGCCAAAAAACGGACTTGCTTCAGCAGCACAATTCTGGTGCTGTAGTTGTAGGAGATGTCTCAAAACGTCATCAGGAGTCCCGACTAAACCCGTAAATGTAAGAAAATGTAAGAAAATGCATTTTTTAAGAAAAACATTTTTTGCTAAAATGTCGTAAGGGGGGACCCTGTCGTAAGAATGCCAAAAAACGGACTTGCTTCAGCAGCACAATTCTGGTGCTGTAGTTGTAGGAGATGTCTCAAAACGTCATCAGGAGTCCCGACTAAACCCGTAAATGTAAGAAAATGTAAGAAAATGCATTTTTTAAGAAAAACATTTTTTGCTAAAATGTCGTAAGGGGGGACCCTGTCGTAAGAATGCCAAAAAACGGACTTGCTTCAGCAGCACAATTCTGGTGCTGTAGTTGTAGGAGATGTCTCAAAACGTCATCAGGAGTCCCGACTAAACCCGTAAATGTAAGAAAATGTAAGAAAATGCATTTTTTAAGAAAAACATTTTTTGCTAAAATGTCGTAAGGGGGGACCCTGTCGTAAAAATTAAAAAAAACGGACTTGCTTCAGCAGCACAATTCTGGTGCTGTAGTTGTAGGAGATGTCTCAAAACGTCATCAGGAGTCCCGAATAAACCCGTAAATGTAAGAAAATGTAAGAAAATGCATTTTTTACGAAAAAATTTTTTTGCTAAAATGTCGTAAGGGGGGACCCTGTCGTAAAAATGCCAAAAAACGGACTTGCTTCAGCAGTACAATTCTGGTGCTGTAGTTGTAGGAGATGTCTCAAAACGTCATCAGGAGTCCCGACTAAACCCGTAAATGTAAGAAAATGTAAGAAAATGCATTTTTTAAGAAAAACATTTTTTGCTAAAATGTCGTAAGGGGGGACCCTGTCCTAAAAATGCCAAAAAACGGACTTGCTTCAGCAGCACAATTCTGGTGCTGTAGTTGTAGGAGATGTCTCAAAACGTCATCAGGAGTCCCGACTAAACCCGAAAATGGAAGAAATTAGAAGAAAATGCATATTTTACAAATTTTTTTCTCCAAAAAACGGACTTGCTTCAGCAGCACAATTCTGGTGCTGTAGTTGTAGGAGATGTCTCAAAACGTCATCAGGAGTCCCTACAAAACCTAAAAATGGCATAAAATGCTTTTTTTGGGAAAACTTTTTATTTACAAAAAATTTTTCAAAAAACAGACTTGCTTCAGCAGCACAATTCTGGTGCTGTAGTTGTAGGAGATGTCTCAAAACGTCATCAGGAGTCTCGACACAACCCGAAAATGGAATAAAATGCATATTTTACGAAAAACATTTTTTGCTAAAATGTCGTAAGGGGGGACCCTGTCGTAAAAATTCCAAAAAACGGACTTGCTTCAGCAGCACAATTCTGGTGCTGTAGTTGTAGGAGATGTCTCAAAACGTCATCAGGAGTCCCGACTAAACCCGAAAATGGAAGAAATTAGAAGAAAATGCATATTTTACGGAAAAAAAATATTTTGCAAAATGTCGTAAAAAAAATTCAAAAAAAGGAATTTGCTTCAGCAGCACAATTCTGGTGCTGTAGTTGTAGGAGATGTCTCAAAACATCATCAGGAGTCCCGACTATACCCGTAAATGTAAGAAAATGTAAGAAAATGCATTTTTTACGAAAAACATTTTTTGCTAAAATGTCGTAAGGGGGGAGGGACCCTGTCGTAAAAATTCCAAAAAACGGACTTGCTTCAGCAGCACAATTCTGGTGCTGTAGTTGTAGGTGATGTCTCAAAACGTCATCAGGAGTCCCGACTAAACCCGTGAATGTAAGAAAATGCATTTTTTAAGAAAAACATTTTTTGCTAAAATGTCATAAGGGGGGACCCTGTCGTAAGAATGCCAAAAAACGGACTTGCTTCAGCAGTACAATTCTGGTGCTGTAGTTGTAGGAGATGTCTCAAAACGTCATCAGGAGTCCCGACTAAACCCGTAAATGTAACAAAATGTAAGAAAATGCATTTTTTACGAAAAACATTTTTTGCTAAAATGTCGTAAGGGGGGACCCTGTCGTAAAAATGCCAAAAAACGGACTTGCTTCAGCAGCACAATTCTGGTGCTGTAGTTGTAGGAGATGTCTCAAAACGTCATCAGGAGTCCCGACTAAACCCGTAAATGTAAGAAAATGTAAGAAAATGCATTTTTTAAGAAAAACATTTTTTGCTAAAATGTCGTAAGGGGGGAGGGACCCTGTCGTAAAAATTCCAAAAAACGGACTTGCTTCAGCAGCACAATTCTGGTGCTGTAGTTGTAGGAGATGTCTCAAAACGTCATCAGGAGTCCCGACTAAACCCGTGAATGTAAGAAAATGCATTTTTTAAGAAAAACATTTTTTGCTAAAATGTCATAAGGGGGTCCCTGTCGTAAAAATGCCAAAAAACGGACTTGCTTCAGCAGTACAATTCTGGTGCTGTAGTTGTAGGAGATGTCTCAAAACGTCATCAGGAGTCCCGACTAAACCCGTAAATGTAACAAAATGTAAGAAAATGCATTTTTTACGAAAAACATTTTTTGCTAAAATGTCGTAAGGGGGGACCCTGTCGTAAAAATGCCAAAAAACGGACTTGCTTCAGCAGTACAATTCTGGTGCTGTAGATGTAGGAGATGTCTCAAAACGTCATCAGGAGTCCCGAATAAACCCGTAAATGTAAGAAAATGAATTTTTTAAGAAAAACATTTTTTGCTAAAATGTCGTAAGGGGGGACCCTGTCGTAAGAATGCCAAAAAACGGACTTGCTTCAGCAGCACAATTCTGGTGCTGTAGTTGTAGGAGATGTCTCAAAACGTCATCAGGAGTCCCGACTAAACCCGTAAATGTAAGAAAATGTAAGAAAATGCATTTTTTAAGAAAAACATTTTTTGCTAAAATGTCGTAAGGGGGGACCCTGTCGTAAAAATGCCAAAAAACGGACTTGCTTCAGCAGCACAATTCTGGTGCTGTAGTTGTAGGAGATGTTTCAAAACGTCATCAGGAGTCCCGACTAAACCCGAAAATGGAAGAAATGAGAAGAAAATGCATATTTTACGGAAAAAAAATATTTTGCAAAATGTCGTAAAAAAATTTAAAAAAAACAGACTTGCTTCAGCAGCACAATTCTGGTGCTGTAGTTGTAGGAGATGTATGAAAACGTCATCAGGAGTCCCGACTAAACCCGAAAATGGAAGAAATTAGAAGAAAATGCATATTTTGCGGAAAAAAAATATTTTGCAAAATGTGGTAAAAAAATTTCCAAAAAACGGACTTCCTTCAGCAGCACAATTCTGGTGCTGTAGTTGTAGGAGATCTCTCAAAACGTCATCAGGAGTCCCGACTAAACCCGTAAATGTAAGAAAATGTAAGAAAATGCATTTTTTAAGAAAAACATTTTTTGCTAAAACGTCGTAAGGGGGGACCCTGTCGTAAAAATGCCAAAAAACGGACTTGCTTCAGCAGCACAATTCTGGTGCTGTAGTTGTAGGAGATGTCTCAAAACGTCATCAGGAGTCCCGACTAAACCCGAAAATGGAATAAATTAGAAGAAAATGCATATTTTACGGAAAAAAAATATTTTGCAAAATGTCGTAAAAAAAATTCAAAAAAACAGACTTGCTTCAGCAGCACAATTCTGGTGCTGTAGTTGTAGGAGATGTCTCAAAACGTCATCAGGAGTCCCGACTAAACCCGTAAATGTAAGAAAATGTAAGAAAATGCATTTTTTACGAAAAACATTTTTTGCTAAAATGTCGTAAGGGGGGACCCTGTCGTAAAAATTCCAAAAAACGGACTTGCTTCAGCAGCCTAATTCTGGTGCTGTAGTTGTAGGAGATGTCTCAAAACGTCATCAGGAGTCCCGACTAAACCCGAAAATGGAAGAAATTAGAAGAAAATGCATATTTTACGGAAAAAAAATATTTTGCAAAATGTCGTAAAAAAAATTCAAAAAAACGGACTTGCTTCAGCAGCACAATTCTGGTGCTGTAGTTGTAGGAGATGTCTCAAAACGTCATCAGGAGTCCCGAATAAACCCGTAAATGTAAGAAAATGTAAGAAAATGCATTTTTTACGAAAAACATTTTTTGCTAAAATGTCGTAAGGGGGGACCCTGTCGTAAAAATGCCAAAAAACGGACTTGCTTCAGCAGTACAATTCTGGTGCTGTAGTTGTAGGAGATGTCTCAAAACGTCATCAGGAGTCCCGAATAAACCCGTAAATGTAAGAAAATGAATTTTTTAAGAAAATTTTTTTTTGCTAAAATGTCGTAAGGGGGGACCCTGTCGTAAGAATGCCAAAAAACGGACTTGCTTCAGCAGCACAATTCTGGTGCTGTAGTTGTAGGAGATGTCTCAAAACGTCATCAGGAGTCCCGACTAAACCCGTAAATGTAAGAAAATGTAAGAAAATGCATTTTTTAAGAAAAACATTTTTTGCTAAAATGTCGTAAGGGGGGACCCTGTCGTAAAAATGCCAAAAAACGGACTTGCTTCAGCAGCACAATTCTGGTGCTGTAGTTGTAGGAGATGTCTCAAAACGTCATCAGGAGTCCCGACTAAACCCGTAAATGTAAGAAAATGTAAGAAAATGCATTTTTTAAGAAAAACATTTTTTGCTAAAATGTCGTAAGGGGGGACCCTGTCGTAAAAATGCCAAAAAACGGACTTGCTTCAGCAGCACAATTCTGGTGCTGTAGTTGTAGGAGATGTTTCAAAACGTCATCAGGAGTCCCGACTAAACCCGAAAATGGAAGAAATGAGAAGAAAATGCATATTTTACGGAAAAAAAATATTTTGCAAAATGTGGTAAAAATTTTTCCAAAAAACGGACTTCCTTCAGCAGCACAATTCTGGTGCTGTAGTTGTAGGAGATGTCTCAAAACGTCATCAGGAGTCCCGACTAAACCCGTAAATGTAAGAAAATGTAAGAAAATGCATTTTTTAAGAAAAACATTTTTTGCTAAAACGTCATAAGGGGGGACCCTGTCGTAAAAATGCCAAAAAACGGACTTGCTTCAGCAGCACAATTCTGGTGCTGTAGTTGTAGGAGATGTCTCAAAACGTCATCAGGAGTCCCGACTAAACCCGAAAATGTAAGAAAATGTAAGAAAATGCATTTTTTACGAAAAACATTTTTTGCTAAAATGTCGTAAGGGGGGACCCTGTCGTAAAAATTCCAAAAAACGGACTTGCTTCAGCAGCACAATTCTGGTGCTGTAGTTGTAGGAGATGTCTCAAAACGTCATCAGGAGTCCCGACTAAACCCGTAAATGTAAGAAAATGTAAGAAAATGCATTTTTTAAGAAAAACATTTTTTGCTAAAATGTCGTAAAAATGCCAAAAAACGGACTTGCTTCAACAGTACAATTCTGGTGCTGTAGTTGTAGGAGATGTCTCAAAACGTCATCAGAAGTCCCTACAAAACCTAAAAATGGCATAAAATGCTTTTTTTGGGAAAACTTTTTTTTTACAAAAAAAATTTCAAAAAACAGACTTGCTTCAGCAGCACAATTCTGGTGCTGTAGTTGTAGGAGATCTCTCTAAACGTCTTTAGGAGTCCCGACTAAACCCGTAAATGTAAGAAAATGTAAGAAAATGCATTTTTTAAGAAAAACATTTTTTGCTAAAATGTCGTAAGGGGGGACCCTGTCGTAAAAATTCCAAAAAACGGACTTGCTTCAGCAGCACAATTCTGGTGCTGTAGTTGTAGGAGATGTCTCAAAACGTCATCAGGAGTCCCGACTAAACCCGTAAATGTAAGAAAATGTAAGAAAATGCATTTTTTAAGAAAAACACTTTTTGCTAAAATGTCGTAAAAATGCCAAAAAAACGGACTTGCTTCAGCTGCACAATTCTGGTGCTGTAGTTGTAGGAGATGTCTCAAAACGTCATCAGGAGTCCCTACAAAACCTAAAAATGGCATCTCCTGTTCCCACAGTACCTCCGTGTCTCCGCAGTGAGCCGTGCGCCTCACCTGCCGATCTTCCCCCTGGACTCTGACTGCCTTCCTCGACCTCCACACTCGGACCTGGACTTCTGGACGCCTCTCTCCTGCCCCCACGGACCTCGCTCGGATCACGAACCTCTTTTGCTTCGCCCCTCTGGACTTCTTTGCTGCCACAACCAACACACACTTACAATAACCTCTGGTAACTTATATTTGGTTAACTTCTACACATAGCCCTGCATCCACACACATAGTAGCATACACACCCTACGTAATCATCAAGCTCAAATAAAACCCGTTGAGCTAGACCTCCTGCTGTCGTACCGTCTCCTTCCCCCTTCGTCTTACGTAACAGTACCGGTACCAAAATGTATTTTGATACTTTTCTAAAAAAAAGGGTACCACAAAAAATTGCATTATTAGCTTTATTTGAACAAAACATCTTAGTGTACATGAAACATATGTTTATTATTGTAATTTAGTCCTCAAATAAAATAGTGAACATACTAGACAACTTGTCTTTTAGTAATAAGTAAACAAACAAAGACTCCTATTTAGTCTGCTGACGTATGCATTAACATATTGTGTCATTTATCTACCTATTATTATGTACACATTATGAGGGACAAACTGCAAGAATTGATTATTAATCTACTTGTTCATTTGCTGTTAAAATCTGCTTATTTTCTGTTTCAACATTTTCTATCTACACTTTTGTTCAAATATAATAATCACTTATTCTTCTCTTCTTTGATAATTTACATTAGTTTTGGATGATACCACACATTTAGGTATCGATCTGATACCAAGTAGTTACAGGATCATACATTGGTCATTTTCAAAGTCCTCATGTGTCCAGGGACGTATTTACTGACTTTATAAACATAATATACATTTACAAAAAAAAGGAAAAAAGATTTTGTGACGATAAAAAATATCGATGTAATCATAGTAGTATCGACTAGATACGCTCTTGTACTTGGTATCATTACAGTAGATGTCAGGTGTAGATCCACCCATTGCATTTGTTTACATTGTGACGGCGGTGAGATATTGTATCCTCCTACGGTGTGTAGTGAAGCATGTTTAGGTATTCCTCATCCTCCAGTGATAATGCTACGTGTAAAAAACTTACTTTATTTGTCTCCATGGAGGCCAGGATTAGTGATTTAGAAGTAGCTGAAACACTGTGGATGTGTGTTAGCTGCGAGCTAGTTAGCCATGTCTTAAAGCAGCTCTTCCTGAGGGTGTTTCAGTGTTATAACTTCACCTTTATCTTTACTTTTTACACCAAAATGCGTCCATTCTCCCTTTTCTGTCTACACACTGTGTCTGCTTGTAAGTACTCTGTGTGTGTGTGTGCTGCCCAACAGCAGTAAAACCAGCAATGTCATGATTGACTATTTGCTTGATCAGTAACTTAACAAAGCTCCAAAGTTTTGGTTCACCTCCATCGTAGTTCACTAAGACGGGTCCTCGATTATATTTGTCATTAGGGCCTGGAATCTAGCTCTGCAAGACCTGGGATAGCTGAGTGGTTAACACTGTTGGCCACCAAGCAAGGGGTACTGGGTTCAAATCCCAGTAGGGAGTTAGTGTTTTGTTTCACTATCATTGTGATTTTGTGAGACAGGTTCTCAATTAAATATGTCATTGGGGCCCGAAATCTGCCTTCAAGAAGACCACAGATAGCTGAATGGTTAAAGCAGCTAGCTCCCGATCAAAGGGTTCTGGGTTCAAATCCCAGTCAGGTCACTCTGAAGGTAGTAAAGATCTCGTCAGAGGAATAAATCTTTTGTATGATAGTTTAAAGGTTTTCAATTATATATGTTATTGGGGCCCAAAATCTAGTAACAAAAAGACTAAGGATAGCTGAATGGTTAAACAGCTAGCTCCCAATCATAGGGTTCTGCGTTCAATCCCAGTCAGATCAATGATATTTGATTTGTGTTTTGTAACATGTATTTAAAACAACAGAGTGCTCCTGTCACAGAAAGGATCTTTGACCTGCATTTTTCCACAGTACAGTGCTCCCGTCAAACAAGATCTTTGATTAGTGTTCTGTGACAGGAGCACTCCACTGTATTATCCTGAATCAGATGCACCTGTGTGAGGTCGTTAGCTGCATAAAGACACCTGTCCACCCCATACAATTAGTAAGAGCCAAACATTCAGCATGGCTAAGAGCAAAGAGCTGTCCAAAGACACCAGAGACAAAATGGTACAACTCCACAAGGATGGAAAGGGCTACGGAGAAATTGCCAAGCAGCTTGGTGAAAAAAGGTCCACTGTTGGAGCAATCATTAGAAAATGGAAGAAGCTAAACATGACGGTCAATCTCAATGGGAGTGAAGCCCCATGCAAGATATCACCTGGTGGGGTCTCAATGATGCTAAGAAAGGTGAGGAATCAGCCCAGGACTACACGGCAGGACTTGGTCAATGACCTGAAAAGAGCTGGGACCACTGTTTCCATGGTCACTGTTGGTAATAACGTCATGGTTTGAAATCATGCATGGCACGGAAGGTTCCCCTGCTTAAACCAGAACATGTTAAGGCCCGTCTTAAGTTTGCCAATGACCATTTGGATGATCCAGAGGAGTCATGGGAGAAAGTGTTGTGGACAGTGTTTTATCACATCTCTATCTTAGTTTACAGACACAGGTTCACCATTACATCTGGTCTTAAGAAAACCCAAGGTAGCTCAGTGGGTTACATCAATACTGTTAACCAAGGGGTACTGGGTTCAAGTCCCACTTACAGTTTTATATCATAGTTTACTGAGACAGGTTCTCAATTAAATGTTTCATTGCGGCCCTAAAACTTTGTTCTAGAAGACAAAAGATAGCTGAAGGGTTAAACAGCTACCTCCCAATCAAAGGGTTCTGGGTTCAATCCCAGTCAGGTCACTCTAAAACTACTAAATATCCACTCAGAGCAATTAATCTTTTAAATGAAAGTTTACTGAGACAGTTCTCAATTATATATGTCATTGGGGCCCGGAAATCTGACAACAAAAAGAGCAAGGATGGCTGAATGGTTAAACAGCTACCTCTCAATCAAAGGGTTCTGGGTTCAATCCCAGTCAGGTCACTCTACAACTACTAAATATCCACTCGGAGCAATTAATCTTTTACATGAAAGTTTACTGAGACAGTTCTCAAATATATATGTCATTGGGGCCCGGAAATCTGGTAATAAAAAGAACAAGAATGGCTGAATGGTTAAACAGCTAGCTTACAATCAACGGGTTCTGGGTTCAATCCCAGTCAGGTCACTCTACAACTACTAAATATCCACTCAGAGCAATTAATCTTTTAAATGAATGTTTACTGAGACTGTTCTCAATTATATATGTCATTGGGGCCCGGAAATCTGGCAATTGTATGGCCGAGGATAGCTGAATGGTTAAACATCTAGCTCCCAACAAAGGGTTCATGGGTTCAATCCCAGTCCAAGGTCCAAGCAAGGTTGGGGAGTAGCGTTATGTGGGGGTGTATCACCTCCCCCACACAGAGTAAAGTCAAGTGGTAGCTGGTTAATTAACTTATAGTTAAAAAGGTAAGTATGAGTAATAATAATAACAAATAGTCTATAGTCTATAGTCCAAAAGTCAAGGGTAACCTCGGGGGTTAGCTCCTCCTCCTTGCCGAGGCTAAAGTTGGCTGGGATGGGCGGGAATAGGAAAGATAGATAATTAATTCATTGTGAGTGTTGACCAATCAGCTCTCCTGGTCTGACTAATTGCAGTTGAGATAATAAAAAATAAAAAAACTGCAATTGATACAATAAAAAAATAAATAATTGGATAATAAAAAAATAAGATTAAAAAAAACATGTCTGTCATGTAATTGCAATTGAGATAATTAATTGAGATAATTGGAATGGAGATAATTAATTTTAATTATCTCAAATGAGATAATTAAAATTAATTATCTCCATTCCAATTATCTCAATTAATGATCTCAATTAACTCAATTGTAATTATCTCAAATGAGATAATTAAAATTAATTATCTCCATTCCAATTATCTCAATTAATTATCTCAATTGCAATTACATGACAGACATGTTTTTTTTAATCTTATTTTTTTATTATCCAATTATTTTTTTTTTGTCATGTTTTTTTTAATCTTATTTTTTTATTATCCAATTATTATTTTTTTTTATTGTACCAATTGCATTTTTTTTTTTTTTTATTATGTCAACTGCAATTAGTCAGACCAGGAGAGCTGATTGGTCAACACTCACAATGAATTAATTATCTATCTTTCCTATTCCCGCCCATCCCAGCCAACTTTAGCCTCGGCAAGGAGGAGGAGCTAACCCCCGAGGTTACCCTTGACTTTTGGACTATAGACTATTTGTTATTATTATTACTCATACTTACCTTTTTAACTATAAGTTAATTAACCAGCTACCACTTGACTTTACTCTGTGTGGGGGAGGTGATACACCCCCACATAACGCTACTCCCCTCCCTTGCTTGGACCTTGGACTGGGATTGAACCCATGAACCCTTTGTTGGGAGCTAGATGTTTAACCATTCAGCTATCCTCGGCCATACAATTACCTGATTTCCGGGCCCCAATGACATATATAATTGAGAACTGTCTCAGTAAACATTCATTTAAAAGATTAATTGCTCTGAGTGGATATTTAGTAGTTGTAGAGCGACCAGACTGGGATTGAACCCAGAACCCTTTGATTGTAAGCTAGCTGTTTAACCATTCAGCCATTCTTGTTCTTTTTATGACCAGATTTCCGGGCCCCAATGACATATATAATTGAGAACTGTCTCAGTAAACTTTCATTTAAAAGATTAATTGCTCTGACTCAACATTTACTAGTTTTAGAGTGACCTGACTGGGATTGAACCCAGAACCCTTTGATTGGGAGGTAGCTGTTTAACCCTTCAGCTATCTTTGGTCTTCTAGAACAAAGTTTTCGGGCCCCAATGAAACATTTAATTGAGAACCTGTCTCGGTGAAATATGATGTAAAACTGTAAGTGGGACTTGAACCCAGTACTCCTTGGTTAACAGTATTGATGTTACCCACTGAGCTACCTTGGGTTTTCTTAAGACCAGATGTAATGGTGAACCTGTGTCTGTAAACTATGATGGAGATGTGATAAAACACTGTCCTTTTCAGGTCATTGACCAAGTCCTGCCGTGTAGTCCTGGGCTGATTCCTCACCTTTCTTAGCATCATTGAGACCCCACCAGGTGATATCTTGCATGGGGCTCCACTCCCATTGAGATTGACCGTCATGTTTAGCTTCTTCCATTTTCTAATGATTGCTCCAACAGTGGACCTTTTTTCACCAAGCTGCTTGGCAATTTCTCCGTAGCCCTTTCCATCCTTGTGGAGTTGTACCATTTTGTCTCTGGTGTCTTTGGACAGCTCTTTGCTCTTAGCCATGCTGAATGTTTGGCTCTTACTGATTGTATGGGGTGGACAGGTGTCTTTATGCAGCTAACGACCTCACACAGGTGCATCTGATTCAGGATAATACAGTGGAATGGAGGTGTTACAAAACACTAATCAAATATCTTGTTTGACGGGAGCACTGTACTGTGGAAAAATGCAGGTCAAAAATCCTTTCTCAGACAGGAGCACTCTGTTGTTTTAAATACATGTTACAAAACACAAATCAAAGATCGTTGATCTGACTGGGATTGAACGCAGAACCCTATGATTGGGAGCTAGCTGTTTAACCATTCAGCTATCCTTAGTCTTTTTGTTACTAGATGTTGGGCCCCAATAACATATATAATTGAGAACCTTTAAACTATCATACAAAAGATTTATTCCTCTGACTAGATCTTTACTACCTTCAGAGTGACCTGACTGGGATTTGAACCCAGAACCCTTTGATTGGGAGCTAGCTGCTTTAACCATTCAGCTATCTGTGGTCTTCTTGAAAGGAGATTTCCGTCCCCAATGACATATTTAGTTGAGAACCTGTCTCAGTAAACTATGATATAAAAGAGTAATTTCTCTGACTGGATCTTTCCTAGTCACCAAACGATCTGACTGGGATTTGAACCCAGTCCCATTTGATTGGGTACTAGCTGCTTTGACCACTAAGCTATTCTTGGTCTTCTTGAAGCTAGATTTTGTGTTTTGTAACATGTATTTAAAAACAACAGAGTGCTCCTGTCACAGAAAGGATCTTTGACCTGCATTTTTCCACTAAGCTATTCTTGGTCTTCTTGAAGCTAGATTTCGGGCCCCAATAACATATTTAATTGAGAACCTGTCTCACTAAATCACAATGATAGTGAAACAAAACACTAACTCCCTACTGGGATTTGAACCCAGTACCCCTTGCTTGGTGGCCAACAGCGTTAACCACTCAGCTATCCCAGGTCTTGCAGAGCTAGATTCCAGGCCCTAATGACAAATATAATCGAGGACCCGTCTTAGTGAACTACGATGGAGGTGAACCAAAACCTTGGAGCTTTGTTAAGTTACTGATCAAGCAAATAGTCAATCATGACATTGCTGGTTTTACTGCTGTTGGGCAGCACACACACACAGAGTACTTACAAGCAGACACAGTGTGTAGACAGAAAAGGGAGAATGGACGCATTTTGGTGTAAAAAGTAAAGATAAAGGTGAAGTTATAACACTGAAACACCCTCAGGAAGAGCTGCTTTAAGACATGGCTAACTAGCTCACAGCTAACACACATCCACAGTGTTTCAGCTACTTCTAAATCACTAATCCTGGCCTCCATGGCGACAAATAAAGTAAGTTTTTTACAAGTAGGATTATCACTGGAGGATGAGGAATACCTAAACATGCTTCACTACACACCGTAGGAGGATACAATATCTCACCGCCGTCACAATGTAAACAAATGCCATGGGTGGATCTACACCTGACATCCACTGTAATGATACCAAGTACAAGAGCGTATCTAGTCGATACTACTATGATTACATCGATATTTTTTATCGTCACAAAATCTTTTTTCCTTTTTTTAAAATGTATATTAGGTTTATAAAGTCAGTAAATACGTCCCTGGACACATGAGGACTTTGAAAATGACCAATGTATGATCCTGTAACTACTTGGTATCAGATCGATACCTAAATGTGTGGTATCATCCAAAACTAATGTAAAGTATCAAAGAAGAGAAGAATAAGTGATTATTACATTTGAACAAAAGTGTAGATAGAAAATGTTGAAACAGAAAATAAGCAGATTTTAACAGCAAATGAACAAGTAGATTAATAATCAATTTTTGCAGTTTGTCCCTCATAATGTGTACAAAATAATAGGTAGATAAATGACACAATATGTTAATGCATACGTCAGCAGACTAATTAGGAGTCTTTGTTTGTTTACTTATTACTAAAAGACAAGTTGTCTAGTATGTTCACTATTTTATTTGAGGACTAAATGACAATAATAAACATATGTTTCATGTACACTAAGATGTTTTGTTCAAATAAAGCTAATAATGCAATTTTTTTGTGGTACCCTTTTTTTTAGAAAAGTATCAAAATACATTTTGGTACCGGTACTGTTACGTAAGACGAAGGGGGAAGGAGACGGTACGACAGCAGGAGGTCTAGCTCAACGGGTTTTATTTAAACTTGATGATTACGTCGGGTGTGTATGCTACTATGTGTGTGGATGCAGGGCTATGTGTAGAAGTTAACCAAATATAAGTTACCAGAGGTTATTGTAAGTGTGTGTTGGTTGTGGCAGCAAAGAAGTCCAGAGGGGCGAAGCAAAAGAGGTTCGTGATCCGAGCGAGGTCCGTGGGGGCAGGAGAGAGGCGTCCAGAAGTCCAGGTCCGAGTGCGGAGGTCGAGGAAGGCAGTCAGAGTCCAGGGGGAAGATTGGCAGGTGAGGCGCACGGCTCACTGCGGAGACACGGAGGTACTGTGGGAACAGGAGATGACAAGGACAAATAAGGACTAGGCACGAGGGAGACAAAGCGAGCAAAAGAGAGAGACACAGGTGAGGAGCCAGAGACGTGAAGCTTACTGAATCAGGGCTTTGTTCCGGCGTGGAGTAGTGAGTGGAGTGAGCCTTTATGCTGCTGCTTCTCGTCAAGACCAGGTGCGTTGATTGATGATTGCCGCCGGCTGTGGAGGCGCGTGGCCGCGGTCTGCGTGGCGCGTGCGGGGGCGTGTCCTGCGGTGCTTGCAGCGTAGCTTTGAGGAGCTCCTGCCGAGGAGGGAGAAGCAGACTGCGCGAGCGCCGTAACAGTGCCCCCCCTCTTATGCGAGGCTCTCGACGAGCGCCGGAGAGCTCCAGGGTTGACCTGATAGAAGTCCTCCAGAAGGGTGGGGTCAGCAAGGTAGGAGGCCGACACCCAGGATCTATCCTCTGGACCATAACCCTCCCAATGTACCAAAAATACCAGGCCCCTACCTTGCCGACGGACCCCAAGGATCTCCTTGACGGTCCAAACTGGGTCACCGTTATCCAGAATTCTAGGAGGGGTAGGGTCAGGGGAAGAGAGTGGAGAACTGGAGACAGGCTTACTCTGGGATACATGGACCACCGAATGTCGCTTCACCGAGGGGGGTAGAGACAGACTAACAGATACTGTTGGATAAGCTCAGAGCAATCGGATTTAACAAAACCTCATGGAGCTGGATGCAATCCTACTTGGAGGGGAGGAAACAGGTGGTAGAGGTGAACGGCACCGTGTCCCCCCCCCCCCCCCCACCCCCCTCTCAGTGAGCTGTGGAGTCCCCCAAGGCAGTATATTAGGGCCTTTACTGTTCCTGGTATACATAAACGACATGTCATCGGCATGCGACTGTGAATTGTTTTTGTTTGCGGATGACTCGACCCTGCTGGTATCCGACAAGGACAAGTCACAGGTGGAGAAAATCCTCAGTGCTGAGCTCTGTAGAACTTGCACCTGGCTCGCTGACAACAAGCTATCCATACACTTGGGTAAAACGGAATCCATCCTGTTTGGGTCCCACATCAACCTTAAGAAAGTCAATGACTTCACTATAAAAGTGGGTGACATTGTTCTCACCAGGAAAGATGAGGTCACCTACCTAGGTTCCATTCTAGAGGCTAATCTTTCCTGTGATAAAATGGCAACCAAGGTAATCAAAAAGGTCAACCAACGAACGAGATTTCTCTATAGAATGTCCTCTCTGGTCAACAAAAGCACCTTGAGGATTCTGGTGGGAACTCTCGTTCAACCCTTTTTTGATTACGCATGCACCTCCTGGTACCCTAGCACCTCTAAAACCCTCAAATCTAAACTCCAAACATCCCAGAACAAGCTAGTCAGATTACTTCTAGACTTCCACCCCAGATCACACCTCACTCCTACCCACTTCTCCAAAGTGGGCTGGCTCAAGGTGGAGGACAGAGTAAAACAACTTGCACTGAGCCTAGTCTATAAAATCCGCTACACCTGCCTGATACCTAAGAACATGTCAAACTACTTCCATAACGTAAATGACCGCCATAACCACAACACCAGGGGGAGCTCCACTAACCACGTTAAACCCAGACTCCGATCTAACAAAGGTCTTAACTCATTCTCCTTCTATGCCACATCAATGTGGAATGCACTCCCAACAGGTGTAAAAGAAAGCATAAGAAAAAGTATCTACATTTGATTGTTAACATTTGATTTATATATGTTTATTTTTTAAATATTTTTATGAATTTATTAATCAATCAACAAAACAATACACAACAATGCAATCCGATTCCAAAAGCAAACCCGCCCCAGCAACACTAAGAACAACAGTAAACAGAGCAATTGAGGACACACAAACATGACACGGAACAATCCAAATGTAGTGAAACAAAAATGAACATTATCGACAACAGCATCAATACTAGTAACAATTTCAAAATAGCAGTGATTAAAAATCCCTCATTGACATTATCATTAGACATTTATATATATAAAAAAAGAACAATAGTGTCACAGTGGCTTACACTTGCATCACATCTCATAAGCTTGACAACACACTGTGTCCAATATTTTCACAAAGATAAAATAAGTCATATTTTGGTTCATTTAATAGTTGAAACAAATTATTTTTGAGACAAGATTTCGAGCCCCAATGACATATTTATTTGAGAAGCTGTCTCATAAAATTTTGATATAAAACAATAACTCCCCAGCT
>NC_084754.1:33374193-33569214 GCF_033978785.1 Entelurus aequoreus | reverse complement strand
TGGCTGCAACACGTGCCAAAGTAGTTGGGAAAGGGCATGTTCACCACTGTGTTACATGGCCTTTCCTTTTAACAACACTCAGTAAACGTTTGGGAACTGAGGAGACACATTTTTGAAGCTTCTCAGGTGGAATTCTTTCCCATTCTTGCTTGATGTGCAGCTTAAGTTGTTCAACAGTCCGGGGGTCTCCCTTGTGGTATTTTAGGCTTCATAATGCGCCACACATTTTCAATGGGAGACAGGTCTGGACTACAGGCAGGCCAGTCTAGTACCCGCACTCTTTTACTATGAAGCCACGTTGATGTAACATGTGGCTTGGCATTGTCTTGCTGAAATAAGCAGGGGCGTCCATGGTAACGTTGCTTGGATGGCAACATATGTTGCTCCAAAACCTGTATGTACCTTTCAGCATTAATGTTGCCTTCACAGATGTGTAAGTTACCCATGTCTTGGGCACTAATACACCCCCATACCATCACAGATGCTGGCTTTTACACTTTGCGCCTATAACAATCCGGATGGTTCTTTTCCTCTTTGGTCCGGAGGACACGACGTCCACAGTTTCCAAAAACAATTTGAAATGTGGACTCGTCAGACCACAGAACACTTTTCCACTTTGTATCAGTCCATCTTAGATGAGCTCAGGCCCAGCGATGCCGACGGCGTTTCTGGGTGTTGTTGATAAATGGTTTTCGCTTTGCATAGAAGAGTTTTCACTTGCACTTACAGATGTAGCGACCAACTGTAGTTACTGACAGTGGGTTTCTGAAGTGTTCCTGAGCCCATGTGGTGATGTCCTTTACACACTGATGTGGCTTGTTGATGCAGTACAGCCTGAGGGATGGAAGGTCACGGGCTTAGCTGCTTACGTGCAGTGATTTCTCCAGATTCTCTGAACCCTTTGATGATATTACGGAGCGTAGATGGTGAAATCCCTAAATTCCTTGCAATAGCTGGTTGAGAAAGGTTTTTCTTAAACTGTTCAAATATTTGCTCACGCATTTGTCGACAAAGTGGTGACCCTCGCCCCATCCTTGTTTGTGAATGACTGAGCATTTCATGGAATCTACTTTTATACCCAATCATGGCACCCACCTGTTCCCAATTTGCCTGTTCACCTGTGGGATGTTCCAAATAAGTGTTTGATGAGCATTCCTGTCACACCCCGCCTCGGGTGAAGGTAATGTAACCTTTGCAAAAGTGGATTTTCAAATCAAGGATGGCAAGGCACGCAGTTGGTAACAGTTTACAAACATTTATTGAAATGTCAAAAGGTGAACAATGACAGGAAAACAAAGCACCTACAATCTCAGTAGATGATGCATGAAGACTGAAACTCCTGCTCAGGACAGAGAAGCTCCTCTGGCAGTGACCAACAGCAGACTGTCAGAAAAACGGCATTTTCCAACTTAAATAGCCCATAGCTCCGCCCACTAGCTGGGACCAATTTGACAGGGGGAATTAAGAAAACAGTTATTTTGCAAATTACACCATAAATAACCATCACATGTCTAAAAAGTATTCACATAGTACTTTTGCATGTGTAGAGCAGCCTTTTTTGTACACAGTATATTCAGGCTTAGACAACACAACTTTCAAATGTCCAGTGTCCTTCTGTAATACCCAGCTTTTGATAATCATGGTTCCACCCAAATTTGGCCTAATTAGTGAATGCAGGTGTGTTCACCTATATAAAGCCCTCAACCCCACCCTGACTCTTTTAGTCAACTGTTCAGAGCCATGGTGGGTGACAGGTAACAATTTGTTTGTTGAGCACATGCTTTTCACTAGCTAACAAGATTGAATGTTTGTAGTTTGTCCAAGTTGAGCTTCCCAACAAATGTGCACGCTTTGTGAGGAAGTCCAAAGGTCAAACAGTGACAGTGTGGGGTCAAACTGTCACAATTCCTCAACTTTATCAGTATTTATTGCCACCTTTCCCAACTTCTTTGTCACGTGTTGCTGCCATCAAATTATAAAGTTAATGATTATTTGCAAAAAAAAAAAAAGTTGATCAGTTTGAACATGAAATATGTTGTCTTTGTAGCATATTCAACTGAATATGGCTTGAAAATGATTTGCAAATCATCGTATTCCCTTTATATTTACATCTAACACCATTTCCCAACTCATATGGAAACGGGGTTTGTAATCAGGAGACCATCAGGTAAAGCACTGGTGTTCCTAAGATAATTGACATCAACAAAAACACTCATTCAAAAGGACACGTTAAAACTCACCTTTTTATATTCATCTGCTTTGTCTGTCTTCCCCTCAAGGGGAAGAGAAATAAGCCGGGAGTGGAAACGGCCGACACTCCGGACTCGGCACGTGGGCGAGGGGAGAAGAAAGCCATCAAGTAAGTACCCCCATAACCGCTTGGCTTAAATCATCTGGTGATAGTCAAACGTCATTTGGTTGGGCTTTAAAGCTCTCAGTGTAAACACTGGACAAACCGGGCTGGAACACTAGGACAAACCGGGCTGGAACACTAGGACAAACGGGGCTTGAACATTAGGCCGTGGATGATTTGAGGAGCTCTGCAAGAGAATGTTCAGTTATTTCATCTGGACTTGTGAGGCTTTTGTCTTGGTGCTGCTCCTGCACTTATGTTAGGACTTCTTCAGCTAAGTGCAGAGAGAGTGCCACATCTATGATATGTTTGGATAAGCAAAGGAAATGTTTGGTGGGTTGGTATTCCATTTTTTTTAAAAATGAAACTGTCAAGAGTACAAAGGAATGAAGTGTCCTTTTTTGCTTCTAAGGAAATGAGGCTATACTTTAAGGCAGGGGTAGGGAACCTATGGCTCTAGAGCCAGATGTGGCTCTTTTGATGACTGCATCTTAGCTGACATTGCTTAACACGATAAGTCATTAACAATTCCACTGGTAATCAGTGTTAAAAATAACCTTCAAATTATAACCATTCTCATACATTTTAATCCATCCATCTGTTTTCTATTGCACCTGTTCAAGAAGTCGAATTAATGGTAAGAAGTATTTTATATATTATTGGTTAGCTTCAGAATAACAATGTTATTAAGAAGAATAAGAGACTAAAAATGTTGGTCTGACTTAAAAATGCACGCAATTAGTTGTTTTGAGTGTTAAAAAACATGATATGGCTCTCACGGAAATACATTTGAAAATATTTGGCTTTCATGGCTCTCTCAGCCAAAAAGGTTCCTGACCCCGGCTTTAAGGTCTCTGCTGTGAAATGTCAGCTTTGTAATGCTAAGTACGACTCTTAATTCCACAAATGTATTTTTTTAACCCTGCTCATCACCACTTCACTTTTTATATGCAGTTTTTTTTCTGAATGCCACTTTTTCCTCTTGTATTTAATGGTTTAAAGATAGTTCATGTTTTGTGAATTGACTGACTTCATATTTTGCATTTCCTCTCTTACTTATGGGCTCAAGCAGCATTGATGTGCTCTGTTGTTCATCTCAGCTTCCAACTCTTTGTGCATTGCCTTTATCCCCTGCACTACAGCCGTGACCTCTGCTCTGTGACTCGTATGACATCAGTGGTTCTGCTCACCTTTTCCTCCTCTCCTTGGACTTTGTCTGTGATTGATCTCATGCATTGGTGTCTTCTTCTCACACCAGGGATGAGGGGTTTGGGGCAGGTTTCTGAACGCTCACTGCTTCATTAGCAGCATCAGAATGTCATCACATGCTATTGTACCCCTCTTTCCTTGCCACCTCTCTTCTCTAAACCGCTGTGGTGAGTCGTCCACTTCAGGCTGTAAAAGAGCCTCTCATTTCATGCAGCTCAACTCTCTTCCTCAAACCGAGCCATGGCTTCATCTCCCGAAGAGGGCCGCCTGACGCAAATGGTTGTTTGGTGTAGAGGAGTCCCGCAGTTGTGTTGCTCTGACCTGTTCTTCTCTTTGGCCGCAGTGATCTAGACAGAGACTTTTGGAATAACAATGACAGCAGCACAGTGCAGCAGAAGTGGAGCTCCTATCCGCCAAAGGAATTCGTACTTAACATTTCTCCTTATGCCCCATATGGAGATCCTCGCCTCACACTCAAGTGAGTCTTGGTCCAAGGTTGGTAAGAGCCCCCCCCCCCCCCCCCCCCCCCCCCCCCCCACACCTGAGCTGAGCAGGGCTGTAATGAGAAAAGGGCACCACCACTCCTTTCTGTATCCTTCCTTTCCTTTCATGACCCTTCCCTCCCGTTGGCTACACAATCACCACCACTTACTAGGGGTGTAACGGTACACACAAATTTCGGTTCGGTACGTACCTCGGTTTAGAGGTCACGGTTCGGTTCATTTTTGGTACAGCTTTTTTTTGATTGATTGATTGAGACTTTTATTAGTAGATTGCACAGTACAGTACATATTCCGTAACACCCCAATACGTTTTTCAACTTGTTTATGTCGGGATCTACGTTAATCAACATTAAACTGCCTCAAGTTGTTGCTCAGATTAAATAAAATGACAAAACTTTTCTTCTACATACAAACCCCGTTTCCATATGAGTTGGGAAATTGTGTTAGATGTAAATATAAACGGAACACAATGATTTGCAAATAATCTTCAACCCATATTCAGTTGAATATGCTACAAAGACAACATATTTGATGTTCAAACTGGTAAACATTTTTTTTTTGCAAATAAGCATTAACTTTAGAATTTGATCAACAACACCCAGAAACGCTGCCGGCTTCGCTGGGCCTGAGCTCATCTAAGATGGACTGATGCAAAAGTGTAAAAGTGTTCTGTGGTCTGACGAGTCCACATTTCAAATTGTTTTTGGAAACTGTGGACGTCGTGTCCTCCGGAACAAAGAGGAAAAGAACCACCCGGATTGTTATAGGCGCAAAGTTCAAAAGCCAGCATCTGTGATGGTGCCCAAGACATGGGTAACTTACACATCTTTGAAGGCGCCATTAATGCTGAAAGGTACATACAGGTTTTGGAGCAACATACGTTGCCATCCAAGCAACCATGGACGCCCCTGCTTATTTCAGCAAGACAATGCCAAGCCACGTGTTACATCAACGTGGCTTCATAATAAAAGAGTGCGGGTACTAGACTGGCCTGCCTGTAGTCCAGACCTGTCTCCCATTGAAAATGTGTGGCGCGTTATGAAGCCTAAAATAGCAGAAGGGAGACCCCCGGACTGTTGAACAACTTAAGCTGTACATCAAGCAAGAATGGGAAAGAATTCCACCTGAGAAGCTTCAAAAATGTGTCTCCTCAGTTCCCAAACGTTTCGTTAAAAGGAAAGGCCATGTAACACAGTGGTGAACATGCCCTTTCCCAACTACTTTGGCACATGTTGCAGCCATGAAATTCTAAGTTAATTATCATTTGCAAAAAAAAAAAAAGTTTATCAGTTTGAACATGAAATATGTTGTCTTTGTAGCATATTCAACTGAATATGGCTTGAAAAGGATTTGCAAATCATTGTATTCTGTTTATATTTACATCTAACACACTTTCCCAACTCATATGGAAACGGGGTTTGTATAAAAAGTGCAACATTAAACAGTTTCAAGTCAACTCAGCCTAAGATTATCTTTTCTCCCCCCCCCCCCAAGCCTGGCTAACTTGGCAGTAAGAGGATATATGGGCTCATTGTTCTTCCACCATAGAAGTGGGTCAAAATCTAGTTTTTAATGCAATATGGACTTATATCTGCTGCTATAAAAACATTTGTTATTGCTTTAGCCCTGCCTGACTCGCCGAGGAGAGGCTGCTTGAATACGGTGGTGACGCTTCAAATGGGTTAGCATGTGTTATGAGAGTAGCGTATGTGTGTGTGTGTGTGTGGCCCTTTTAGTATGTGACAGCATGCTAGGTGAGTGTGTGGGCGAGCGAGGTAAGGGAGCGGTAGCTGAGTGCTGGGAGTGGCTAGTGCAGTGGTTCTTAACCTTGTTGGAGGTACCGAACCCCACCAGTTTCATATGCGCATTCTCCGAACCCTTCTTTAGTGAAAACTAAAATACATTTTTTTCAAATTAAAGACAAAATTATATGTTTTTTTTTACTGGTGCACAAAATTAAGCGTGCATGAACATCACCTTGTTCAAAGAACAAAACCAACAGTGCATGAACTCACAACAAATTACACACCTGCAAATCAGATGGAAAATTAGAGGGAACATTGTTTGGGGGTATCCATAATACTCTATAGCAGTGGTTCTTAACCTGGGTTCGATTGAACCCTAGGGATTTGGTGAGTCGGGCTCAGGGGTTCGGCGGAGGTCAAGACACACCCGACTCATCGTGTAAATACAAACTTCTCCCTATCGGCGTATTACGGATACGGCAACAGCAGAAGTCACACTGATTTGCAGGTGTGTAATTTGTTGTGAGTTTATGCACTGTGTTGGTTTTGTTGTTTGAACAAGGTGATGTTCATGCACGCTTCATTTTGTGCACCAGTAAAAACAACATGGTAACACTTTAGTATGGGGAACATATTCACCATTAATTAGTCGCTTATTAACATGCAAATTAGTAACATATTGCCTCTTAACTCGTCATTATTAAGTACTTATTAATGCCTTATTCGGCATGGCCTTATTATAACCCTAACCCTCTAACCCTGGCCCTAACCCTCTAACCCTTACCCTAACCAAATAACTCTAAATTAAGTCTTTGTTACTTAGAATATAATCCCCTAGTGTCCAAAAAACTAAAAATTAAGACTTTGTGACTTAGAATATGTTCCCCATACTAAAGTGTTACCAAAAACATATAACTTCGTCTTGAATTTAAAAAGAACTACATTTTATAGGGTTCGGTGAATGCGCATATGAAACTGGTGGGGTTCGATACCTCCAACAAGGTTAAGAACCACTGATCTATAGGGAGAAGTTTTTATTTACACGATGAGTCGGGTGTGTCTTGACATCTGCGGCAGAGGCTCCGCCGAACCCCTGAGGCCGACTCACCAAACCCCTAGGGTTCGATCGAACCCAGGTTAAGAACCACTGGGCTAGTGTTTTGTTGGATTGGCTGTGTGCAAGACCTCAATAAAGCCATGATTTGCAACTAATAGCCGGACTCGTCATTTACCCTGGAGTCCGGAGCTGTGGCGACCCACTGCCGGGTAGAGTGAAGGGTGTTGCCCCCGAGAATACATCGGCCCTGGAGGAGTGTCTCCCCTGCGCTCCTCGACTACGGTCTGGGAGCCGGAAGCAGGAAAGGTGCAACACATGTTTGACGTGTTGTCAGAAGCAGCCGCTGAACAATGTCGGCAAACCTCCGTCCTCCATTGTTGTATCGCGCAGCCAAAGTGTTCCCAAACGGGAGATCTTAATGAGGCAGGAGGGTCTTCCAGCTCTGGCTTTTACATGTTGTCCTAGCCCTGTCGCTGCTAGCATGTGTACTCGTTCGGTACACCTCCGAACTGAACCGAAACCCCAGTACCGAAACGGTTCAATACAAATACACGTACCGTTACACCCCTACCACTTACCAATCATCTTTCTGACGACACTTTCAATGGACCTAGTTTAATAATTTTAGATAATTTTTTTGTTTGTCAGGTGAACTTTTTTCTCTCTTGACATACACTATATTGCCAAAAGTATTTGGCCACCTGCCTTCACTCACATATGAACTTGAAGTGCCATCCCATGGAATTGTCCAAAATGTTTTGTTATCCTGGAGCAGTCAAAGTTCCTTTCACTGGAACTAAGGAGCCAAGCCCAACTCCTGAAAAAACAACCCCACACCAGTGGACCCCGACTTAAACAAGTTGAAAAACGTATTCGGGTGTTACCATTTAGTGGTCAATTGTACGGAATATGTACTGAACTGTGCAATCTACTAATAAAAGTCTCAATCATTTAATCAATCAATCAAAAAAACATAATTCCTCCTCCCCCAAATATTACACTCGGCAAAATGCAGTCTGAAATGTAGCGTTCTCCTGGCAACCGCCAAACCCAGACTCGTCCATCAGATAGCCAGATGGAAAAGCGTGATTCATCACTCCAGAGAAGATGTCTCTACTGCCCTAGAGTCCAGTGGCGAGGTGCTTTACACCACTGCATTCGACACTTTGCATTGGACTTGGTGATGTTTGGCTTAGATGCAGCTGTCGGCCATTGAAACCCATTTCATGAAGCTCTCTGCGTACTGTACGTGGGCTAATTGGAAGGTCACATGAAGTTTGGAGCTCTGTAACAACTGACTGTGCGGAAAGTCTTGGCACTATGCACGACCCCTCTCTGCCAGTTTGTGGCCTACCACTTGGTGGCTGAGTTGCTGTTGTTCCCAAACTCTTCACTTTTCTTATAATAAAGTTGACTTTGGAATGTTTAGGAGTGAGGACATTTCACGACTGGATTTGTTGCACAGGTGGCATCCTATGACTGAGAGCGGTCCATTCGTTCACAAATGTTTGTAGAAACAGTCTCCATGCCTAAGTGCTTGATTTGATACACCAGGCCAAGTGATTAGGACCTGATTGTCATCATTTGGATGGGTGGCAATATAGTGTACTTAGCAAACGCCACACTAAAAATTGTAGTATGGCACAATGAATACAAACTGGGGATTTAAAGGCTGAGTGGTATTGTTCATTAGTTTTCACGAACAATAGTAAGAATGGCAAGAAACACAGACACACCTACGGTAATTTGAGAGCATGAATGGTCACTAATAATTAGTCATAATCGTCTCCTCTGCTAATGTGAGTTGGTAAAATGTCATACGCACACACATTACAGCCTCCCCGCGACAGCCATTCGATTATTAGCGCGGAGCAAAGCAGCTCAGCCCTGCAACTCCCCCAGGCTCCTTTTGGCTGCTCCTCCTGACTTCCCGTCACCTTTTTAATGAACACCCAGGCACATGTTACCATGCCAGCTCTACTCGCTACAGCCCTGCCGGTCATACTAACTCCTGACCTCTAACTTCTCACCTCTCTACCATGGAGTGTAACCATGGAGACGGACAACCCTCGTAGCTTTCCTCTGTAAATGATGTGTATACTGTTCTGTAATTGTTGTATCACCCCAATTCTTTCCTTCTGTGTTGTGATGTTGTTGTGGAGGGTTGACCGTTACGCCAGGTTGCAGTGTGATGCCAGTGTTCACCTGTGGTTGACATCCATCTGTGGCCTTCCTCTGATTCCTCCTCATCTATGATGTGCATGACACTAACACCGTAGCACTTGAACTGCATCTCCTGCCTATCACAATTCTAACATGATCCATTACAAGTAATGTTTGAATCCAGTAAAAGCTCGAGCATGGGCGCTTTTATCTCCCTCTAGGCAGTATGACCAGAGGTGGGTAGAGTAGCCAGAAATTGTACTCAAGTAAGAGTACTGTTACTTTAGAGATTTATTACTCAAGTAAAAGTAAGGAGTAGTCACCCAAACATTTACTTGAGTAAAAGTAAAAAGTATGTTGTGAAAAAACTACTCAAGTACTGAGTAACTGATGAGTAACCTGTTCGTTTAATGATGACAACAAATAATGCACAAAAACATAAACATAGCAATGAGCAAATTCAGAGCCAGGAATATCTCTTAAGCAACTAAAACAATAATATATATTAAATGATAATACATTAACATAACAAAAATTAAGGCCACAATAACTTAACAACACCATAGGCTCAGTAGGCAGAGATTACAAAGGAAAATAACAAGTTAGCCTTTACGCAAACCATAAACTGATAGGTGTGGGCTGCACCTGGGAACACACTGTGCACTTCTGATTGGTGTTTCAGTGTGTGTGTGTGTGTGTGTGTGTGTGTGTGTGTGTGTGTGTGTGTGTGTGTGTGTGTGTGTGTGTGTGTGTGTGTGTGTCTGTCTCTCTGAGGCTGCAGTGCGTTAATAAATGTCCCCACATGATGTATATTTGACAGTGATTCATAGCAGGGAAGCTAACATCAGCATATGGTGACAATAATAATAATAATAATAATATATTAAATAATAATACATTAACATAAAAAAAATAAGGCAAATTGAGCCACAATAACTTAACAGCACCATAGGCTCAATAGGCAGAGATTACAAAGGAAAATAACAAGTTAGCCTTTACGCAAACTGTAAACTGATAGATGTGGGCTGCATCTGGGAACACACTGATTGATTTTTCTATGCATGCGTGTGTGTGTGTGTGTGTGCGACTGTGCGCGTGTGAGTGTGTGTGTCCATGAGGCTGCAGTGCGTTTATATATGTCCCCACACGATGTACATTTGACAGTGATTCATAGCAGGGAAGTTAAGATCAGCCTAGGGTGACAGCCAAAATATCTACTAACGTTACTTACCGCGATGTGCTTCCTCAAATTTGACGTTGAGTTCATGTAAGCTTAAGCTTGTTAATCATGTGACCGCCTGGCTCTGTTTGATTCGGGAAACGGAGTCAAACGTCACCAGTGACTGCATTTGATTGGTGAAACGCAGGCATGTGATAGATCCTACTTTGAAGGTCTGTCTGACAAACCAAAACAAACAAAGCGTGCATAAACAGATGAATACAAATCAGTAGCGAGTAGCGAGCTCAACGTAGATAAATGGAGCGGAGTAAAAGTAGCGTTTCTTCTCTATAAATATACTCAAGTAAAAGTATGTGGCATTAAAACTACTCTTAGAAGTACAATTTATCCCAAAAGTTACTCAAGTAGATGTAACGGAGTAAATGTAGCGCGTTACTACCCACCTCTGAGTATGAGTGATATGCGTAAGCTTAGATAGACATCTTGCAACCAGGAATCTGTCAGATAAACTGTCTAATGACTGGTCATTTTTAATAGGCTGACCTGTTAAGGAATATGTACTAAATGACCTATAGACATGAGGTATAGTACTGTGCTGGTTAAAGTGTGGGATACATGATATCTTGTCTAAAAAACTTCACCAGAAAATGATGGCTGAAGATCCCGGTAAAAAAAAGCCTCAAAGAAGCCTGTATTTTGAGAAGTTCATTTTTTTTTAATAACCCTCAAGGTTGGCATTTATTGTCCATAAAGTTGCTTTATGCTCCAGTTATTCTTTAGCCCACTCGCATTGTAGTAATGGACAATTTTCAGTGCAAAAATGGCAAAATGGATTTCTTTGTCAACAGCGTGCCAGAAAATATACAGGTATTGAAATAGTGACAAGAAAATCTACAATTTGTTTTTATAAAGAGGTTGCAGGGGATGACCTTTTGACTTTGACCAGTTACTTTATATCCAGACACACCAACAAGCTTGTTCTTCCTGACAGGAAGTCACCATTTGCTATTTGTTACATCTTTGTTACATGGGACAATGCACATTAATAAACATATAGACTATAAAGGGGCCGAATCGTAGCCAAAAGCTAGGTTCCAACTGTAGTCCGTGGCAGGCTGATGACCTAAGATCAGGGCAGGTCAGGAACAGAGTGACCATAGTAGTTCAAGTGCATAAGGCAGATGGAGAAGTGTTAAATTGTTGTATATAATAATTGTGCTGAAGAAAAAAAATACACATCTCCTTTGACCTAGTAAGTTAAAGTGCTGGTATTATTGCACATAGTCCTATTACACAAGTAGTTATCAATAACAGATGTATTTATGCATGGAAAATTGGACCAAACAAAGCTAACATTAATAGGAAATATTGCTCTAAATATGAATATATAATTTTTAGAATGGAAATAGAAATTCACAGAAATCTATTGGAACTAATGGCATGTAATTGTAGCTTGATTATATATCCATGCTCTTGTCCTTGAATGTGATGTATCACCTATAACTCATTAGATACTAAAGCCAAAAAAAGCCTACTACGAGCAAAAAGTGAAAAAACTAAAATCTGTGGAGAGCTTTTTTGCAAAGGGAAAAGGCCAGGGGCTCCCAATAATTCAACGTTATGGTGAGTTTTTTCATGTATTCATTTTTCATGCAATTATTTGCTATATTTATCTGCCACAGGTTGAAGGCCGGTCGGTGGAAAAAAATGCCTACATTAAACCGACCCCTGGTGCAAAAAAAGGTTGGGGACCCCTGCTTTATATGAACTTCAAGCAGATAGTCGCAGCATTATTTCCTTTTTCCACTATGGAAATTGCTTTGAGTCTCTAGAGAAAAGTGCTATATATGTCACAAAATGTTGGTGACGAAACCCCAAAATGCAGAGAAGTCAGGCTTGGTACAGGAAAACATAATCTGCTGCTGGCCCACCGGAGAGGATGGTGGCGCCCTCTGCTGCTGGCCCACCGTAGAGGATGGTGGCGCCCTCTGCTGCTGGCCCACCGTAGAGGATGGTGGCGCCCTCTGCTGCTGGCCCACCGTAGAGGATGGTGGCGCCCTCTGCTGCTGGCCCACCGTAGAGGATGGTGGCGCCCTCTGCTGCTGGCCCACCGTAGAGGACGGCGGCGTCTGCTGGCCCACCGTAGATGATGGCGGCGTCTGCTGGCCCACCGTAGATGATGGCGCCGTAGGTTGCAGACCCACCGGAGATGATGGCGCCGTAGGTTGCAGACCCACCGTAGATGATGGTGGCGTCTGCCGGCCCACCGGAGATGATGGCGGCGTCTGCTGGCCCACCGTAGATGATGGCGGCGTTTGCTGGCCCACCGTAGATGGCGGCGTCTGCTGGCCCACCGTAGATGATGGTGGCGTCTGCCGGCCCACCGTAGATGATGGCGGCGTCTGCTGGCCCACCGTAGATGATGGCGGCGTCTGCTGGCCCACCGTAGATGGCGGCGTCTGCTGGCCCACCGTAGATGATGGCGCCGTAGGTTGCAGACCCACCGTAGATGATGGTGGCGTCTGCCGGCCCACCGGAGATGGTGGCGGCGTCTGTTGCAGACCCACTTGTGTGAGGAGTAGCTGTGCCTCCTCAGCTGCACAGCCAGTCATAGCCCCCCCTCAAGGGACGGATCCTAGACGTCCCCAGATAGGCCCACAGACAACAGGGGTGGGTGGGAGAGGGCTTGAAAAGCGGCCGAACTTTTCTTCAAATTAGCCATTATCACAAGAATCCTGTCAAGCCTCTCCGCTATCAAAATCTCTGCGGGGTTCGTGTTAGGCTGGAGTATTCTGTCACGTGGTGTAGGTGTGGCCAGGTGCCAATCAGCCACAGCTGAGGGGACACAGCACTCAGAGAGACAAACAGGAAACTGAACCAACATAAGAGTGCTGACAGGAAATAAAACAAACACAGAGGATAAACTAAAACTTAACCAAACTGTCAGGGACAAGCCTGACAATATAAAAATAATTCACTTCACCTTTTTAAAGTTCTCTTGAGATCAGTAGCTTTGACAGTTGCGGCACGGGGCCTCAATTATCAAATAGGCTACCATTCCATGGGAGCAGTCTTCATCTTTATAGAATTACTAGAGTGGAATGTCAATACAAGCATTTTTCAAGCTTTTTCCATGTATTTATTTAGCTGTAGCAACCTGACACAATCGTGAAAATCTCTGAACGGACATGAATCATTAGCACAATTTTCACGGTGAAACTGGTGGAATGTATTTACTGTGTATGATACTTTTATCTTATCAGTCTGATACATCGGAGGGGAGGAACTGTCAAAGATAATGCTACCATATTTATTTTATTAATCACGTTTAGTGAAGCTCAGGCAGTAAAAGGACGGATACCTGCCTATTCTGCACATTCCTGTAAATACTCGTGTTGATTTATGGCCCCATTTACTTACGTGCTCCTACTTTGAATATAAGTAAAGACCTTGTTCACCTTGTTCACTTTGCATTCAGCTCGATAACCAAGGCCCGTGTCTCCAGGGTCGACCATTGCTCCAACCGGGTCGTTATCATTGATGACTTATCTATGTGCACTATCAGATCACAATCAAATTTGAAGGTTGACATTTAAAGGGACGCAACACAAATGTTGCCCCCTGACCGCAGGATTCTCCATGTGTTTGGACCGTGCATGTTAATAAAATACAGTTATGTATTGATTAACTTGGCTTTTAATTATGTTATAATCCCCAAAACAGCGTTTAACAAGCTTTTGTTCAGGTTGAGCACAAGACGTGTTAACACTGACATAGGCTATGACTTGTTTCGTGTTTCCTCTACAGTAGTAGGTGCACTCTATGGCAGTGGTTCTTAACCTTGTTGGAGGTACCAAACCCCACCAGTTTCATATGCGCATTCACCGAACCTTTTAGTGAAAAATAAAATGTTTTTTTTTCTAATTCAAGACAAAGTTATATTTTTTTGGTAACACTTTAGTATGGGGAACATATTCTAAGTAACAACGACTTAATTTAGAGTTATTTGGTTAGGGTTAGGGTTAGAGGGTTAGGGCCAGGGTTAGAGGGTTAGGGTTATAATAAGGCCATGCCGAATAAGGCATTAATAAGTACTCACTAATGACTAGTTAAGAGCTAATATGTTACTAATTTGCATGTTAATAAGCAACTAATTAATGGTGAATATGTTCCCCATACTAAAGTGTTACTATGTTTTTTTACTGGTGCACAAAATGAAGCGTGCATGACCATCACCTTGTTCAAACAACAAAACCAACACAGTGCATAAACTCACAACAAATTACACACCTGCAAATCAGTGTGACTTCGGCTGTTGCCGTATCCGTAATACTCCGATAGGGTGAAGTTTTTATTTACACGATGAGTCGGGTGTGTCTTGACCTCCGCCGAACCCCTGAGCCCGACTCACCGAACCCCTAGGGTTCGATCGAACCCAGGTTAAGAACCACTGCTCTATGGACCAACCTTTTAGTTAACCGACAAATTGCACCTATGTCACCCCTGTAACTGGAGTTGGCCTCCTTTGCAAATATTAAGCTTCTCTCATCATGGAAGTCTTTAGAGTGATTTGTGGGAGTTGCTCTCCATCAATCCAGAAAATCCTTAGTCAGGTCAGAAGCAATTGATGTTGGACAAAAGCTCCTCGATAACAATATCTCAGTTCTACTTAATTCTGAAGGTGCTTTAAAGTGATTGAGGTCAGGGCTCTGTGCAGTTTGTCCACATGGAACAGAGATGTTCAGCTCCAAAATTGGAAGCATAAAAAGAAAATGAACCTGCCTATCTCCCAGAAACATACAATTGTATTATTCAAATTCCACCAAAATGCACTGTCAGGCAGATCATGCTCTCTTGTTCTTCAGGTAGAGAAGCGTGATTCTACAATCTGTTCTCGTGTGCGCTGGCTGCATTTCCCACATAATTCCACAACAGTTGGGTGATGTGTGCCATGGCTGTGATACCAGGTATCCAAGCTTACCAAAACCCAGTTAAGCCAGTTTTTGTTTAGGCCTTAATGCCAGACTTTAGGTTAGGTTACCTTTCTGTACACTGTGCTTCAGGTCCCTTAGAACCATTGTATGGGTGATTTGATGTCGGGTTCTAAACACTTTGCCATAACTTAACGTTGGTGTTGGAGTATCTAGAGCATTGGTGTCAAACTCTGGCCCGCGGGCCAAAATTGGGCCGCCGTGTAATTTCACTTGGCCCTTGAGGCGATATCAAATTAACACTAGAGCTGGCCCGCCGATTATATACAGCGGCGGTGCCGCGGTAACACCACATTCACTGCTAATTCTCATACTTGCCAACCCCCCCGGGAGACTCCCAAATTTCAGTGCCCCTCCCGAAAATCGTCACGTCCGCTTTTCATCCAGTCACATATGTGCAGCTTCTGCACGCACACACAAGTGAATGTTACGCATACTTGATAAACAGCGATACAGGTTACAATGAGGGTGGCCGTATAAATAACTTTAACACTGTTACAAATGTGCGCCAGACTGTGAACCCACACCAAACAAGAATGACAAACACATTTCGGGAGAACATCCGCAACGTAACACAACATAAACACAACAGAACAAATACCCAGACCCTTTGCAGCACTAACTCTTCCGGGACGCTACAAAGTGTGTGTGTTTGGGGGGGGGGGGGGGGTTGGTGGTAGCGGGGAGGGGTGTATTTTGTAGCGTCCCGGAAGAGTTAGAGCTGCAAAGGGTTCTGGGTATTTGTTCTGTTTTACGGTGCGGATGTTCTCCCGAAATGTGTTTGTCATTCTTGTTTGGTGTGGATTCACGGTGTGGCGTATATTTCTAACAGTGTTAAAGTTGTTTATACGGCACCTTCAGTGTAACCTGTATCGCTGTTTTTTAAGAATGCCTTGTGACTGGGCCAGCACGTTGTTAGAATGGATGAAAAGCGGACGTGACGACAGCTCGTAGAGGACGTTAAAGGCAGTGCCTCCGGGTGGACTACGAGATATAATGACTGATGAACACCTTGGTTGGATAATGAAGGTTGCCTCAGCTCAAAGCCTGAGCCCCGACATTAATGAACTAGAATCCAAGAAAAGATGGCAGGTATCTGGCTTGGGCACATCTGATTAGATCAGTGTGTTGCAAACTGAGCAGTTTAAAGGCCTGAATGGTTGGTTTATTCATTATTTTATTTTTCAATTTATTAGCCTGTGGAAAAAGTTAATGTTGATATTTACCTCAGAAGGCTGCAAATAGAAAAGAGGCATTCAATGTTTTTATTTAAATTGTATTTGATATGCCATTGCTATTTTTTTATTATTATTATTATTATTTGAAACTCGATTTTGCATGTCACTATAAAGTTATATAAGCCTTGCTTGTTCAATATTATAATAAATAAATAAATGGGTTATACTTGTATAGCGCTTTTCTACCTTCAAGGTACTCAAAGCGCTTTGACAGTATTTCCACATTCACCCATTCACACACACATTCACACACTGATGGTGGGAGCTGCCATGCAAGGCGCTAACCAGCAGCCATCAGGAGCAAGGGTGAAGTGTCTTGCCCAAGGACACAACGGACGTGACTAGGATGGTAGAAGGTGGGGATTGAACCCCAGTAACCAACAACCTTCCGTTTGCTGGCACGGCCACTCAATGCAAAACTTGTTTGGGTCCCTATTAAAAGGTTAATTTGTTCAACATTGGCCCGCGGCTTTGTTCAGTTTTACATTTTGGCCCACTCTGTATTTGAGTTTGACACTCAAGCTCTAGAGTATCTCCTACATCAGTGGTAAACCACATTAAGTTCCTTCAGTAAACGTTGCCTATCCTAATACCTTTGTCCATTTAGTGTACAAAACCCAAAACCAGTGAAGTTGGCACGTTGTGTAAATCGTGAATAAAAACAGAATACAATGATTTGCAAATCCTTTTCAACCTATATTCAACTGAATAGACTGCAAATACAAGATATGTAATGTTTGAACTAAGAAACTTTTTTTTTGTGCAAATAATCATTAACTTAGAATTTAATGTCAGCAACACATTGCAAAAAAGTTGGGACAGGGGCCTTTTTACCACTGTGTTACATGGCCTTTCCTTTTAACACTCAGTAAACGTTTGGGAACTGAAGAGACCATTTTTTAAAGCTTTTCAAGTGGAATTCTTTCTTATTCTTGCTTGATGTATAGAGGTGTAGAGGTTTATTTGAAATAGGGACAGATACAAAAACATAGACATCTGAAACCGTTATCCGATGTATGCATCATAGTGTTTGTAGCCAAAGCTCGTTTACAACACTTGTCCCCAACAACAACAACAACACAGATCCAACATCATTAAAATAGGAAAATAAAAAAATAAAAATACAGCTTAAGTTGATGATATTATGGAGCGTAGATGGTGAAATCCCTAAATTCCTTGCAATAGCTCGTTGTGAAATGTTTTGAAACTGACCCTCAACCCCATCCTTGTTTGTAAATGACTGAGCATTTCGTGCACTGCAAAAAGTCAGTGTTCAAAAACAAGACAAAAAATACAAAAATGAGGGGTATTTTATTTGAACTAAGCAAAATTATCTGCCAATAGAACTAGAAAATTTGGCTTGTCAAGACTTTCCAAAACAAGTAAAATTAGCTAACATCAATGAACCCCAAAATAGCTTAAAATAAGTATATTCTCACTAATAACAAGTGCACTTTTCTTGGTTGAAAAAAAAAGAGACCTTTTTGCTCAATATGTTGAAAAATATTCTTAAATGAAGTAAATGTTAGTGCTATTATCTTGACATAATGATATGCGCTCGGCATTACATTTCTTGAAACCAGCAAACTTATACTAAAAACTAATTTATTGTTCTTAATGGAAAGGCAACAAGGCAACCGCTTGTTACTGTCATGTCTGTTTATCATGTTTTTTGGACACTTTCTTAGTTCCTGGTTTCACTTCCTTGTTTGTTTGTTTCCATGGTTACTCATTAGTTTCCACCTGTCACGTCACGCACCTGTTATACGTTTTGAGTCACGCACCTGTTTTCACCATTTAAGTCACTGTTATTTAAGTCTACTTTTGTTCTTCACCCGTTCTGCCTGCATTGTCTTTGTCACATGGGTTCATGTCTCTTGCTGAACAAGTAAGTTGTCATAGTCCACGTCATAGCTTCTGCTCAGTAGCAGCTTCATTTGTGTTTTTGGCACGCTTGCCTTTTTGCTTTATTGTTTGCTTTTTTGATGGTAGTTTGAGTGATTTATGTTGAATAAATCCAAGCTCACCTTCACGCTGTCGTCCCCAGCCGTTTTTTGCATTGGAAGAACAACCCCGCAGCCAGCTGCGACTCACCCACGTGACAGTTACTCTCGGGGTCTCCTAGCCGCTCAGGCAAATCATATTGTCTAAAAATGCATTTTCCCATGGATAACATGACATCATCGCGCCAAGTGCGTGCTCTTTCAGTCAATTAGTGCGCATATATACAGCCCGGCCCCCGGCCAAAATGTTTTTAATTATAATTTTGAGGAATTTATCTGAATGTGCATGAACTATTTCTGTTCAAAATTGTTAGAAATGTCAAATGTTTCAATATTAACTGTCAGTTTACTGTACTGGGCCAACTGTACTACTATATGAGTACGTGTTTTCTATTGTTTCATTGAAAATAAAACTGCAAAGTCCATTTGGCTGTCATCTGTTTTAATTATGACACACAATTGTGTCAAAAAAAGTTTTTTTTTTCATGCTTGAAATAAGAAATGATTACTTTAAAAAAGCAGTTTTATACTTGTGAGTGTTGATGACACAACAGTTGATATTCTAGTTTCAAGCATGTTTTACTCAATATAGGTCATCAAATCTCAGCAACAAGCTGTAATATCTTACTGACATCATTTAGGACCAAAACACTTAAAACAAGTAAAACACTCTAACATAAAATCTGCTTAGTGAGAAGAATGATCTTATCAGACAGAAAATAAGCAAATATCACCCTTATTTGAGATATTTCATCTTACTTACATTTCAGTTTTTGCAGTGTGGAAGCTGCTTTTATACCCAATCATGGCACCCACCTGTTCCCAATTTGCCTGTTCACCTGTGGGATGTTCCAAATAAGTGTTTTGATGCGCATTCCTCAACGTTCTCAGTCTTTTCTGCCACTTGTGCCAGCTTTTTTGAAACGTGTTGCAGGCATCAAATTCCAAATGAGCTAATATTTGCAAAAAGTTTTCCAGTTCGAACGTTAAGTGCAGACCTGGGCATTCTGCAGCCTGCGGGCCACATCCGGCCCTTTGTGCGCCCCTGTCCGGCCCGCGTGAGGCCAATTATAAATTACAAAATCAATTTAAAAAAGTATCTATGTTGAGTGTGCAATACAACGGTGCTGCTTTTGTTTTGAAAATCGTTATTCGTATTACTTCCGTGTGGACGTATGCGTGTGCGTGATTGTGAGTGAATGTGAACAGCGGCAATCATTAATTACAAAATAAAGTTGAAAAAACATCTATGTCGTGCGCGCAATACAACTGTGCTGCTTTTATTTTGAAAATTATTATTTATGGGCGTGTGTCAGTGTGTAACCTGCGAGTGAAGGTGCACATGCAGCGACAAGTGATGCACGGTTTACACCCGAGACGCTAAAAAGAGAAAAGTTGATGAAGAATGGCGTGTTTTCAACAAGACATGGACTGCCAAGCAACGTTCCCTCTAAGGTGCGTGCCTGCGCAATTGCGCACTGCTCAAGCGTCCGCTGCGCGCAGCAAATATATGCCGCGCACCAAATCAAATCCCATCTGAATTCTAAACAAAATAAACATATTTATTCTATGGAATTTTGCAATGCAACTTTGAGTGACAGTGACAACAAGCGGCCCTAACGGTGTTCGTCAACACCGTTCAATTGAACACCGTTCAATTATTGTAACGTCTATCGAGATGCTTCGAGGCCAGGAATTATATCGATCACTTTATTGAGCAAAACTGTTTATATTCGGACATAACCACACCAAAAACATAAGTAAAACAATTCTATCTGGAAAAACTAGTCATTTTCTGCCGTACAAACCAGGCCAAAACCAACTTGTCATCTGTCACCAACACCACTGGTGCGTTTATGGCCACACAAAAAGTCGGACAACTCAAACATCACACAAAGTTACACTATGACTCCTCAGTCATACGTGTGCTTATTTTACTGTCATTTATTATTAATGTTAATTTATTTATATTAGTCATGGAATGCTGTTACACACACTATGTTGAAGTATTACTATTATTATTAATTATTATTATTATTTATCTTACGGTATACATCAAAAATAATATTGAGCAAAATTTAATTGAAATATTGTCGATGTGGCCCTCCAGCAGTGCTCGGGTTGCTCATGCGGCCCCCGGTAAAAATTAATTGCCCACCCCTGGTTAAGTGTCTCGTCTTTGCAGTCTGTTCAATTGAATATAGGCTGAAAATCATTGCAAATCATTGTATTCCGTTTCTATTTACCATTTACACAACGTGCCAACTTCACTGATTTGGGGTTTTGTATTCCACATAAGTGGTGATCAGATGACAGCACTCCTAAGGTCAAATATTTCACATGTAAAGTGTAATCAATGTTTTACTGGAACACGATGCCTTTTTAATGGCGCCACAAACGAGTCAATTGTTTTGCACTCCACTCCAAACTGTGTGTTGCCACCATGGACCTGCCTCGTATGGTGGCACGCCTCAAGCCCCGAAGAAAATAATGCGAGTTTAATGACCAGCATTCCCACACAGGCTGCTGCTGCTGCTGGTTGAATGCTGACCACCTTGAGGTTGGTCCTTCAGACCCAGACCAAAAAAAGAAACCTCTTGTGTTTTTCCACCTTTTAGGCAAATCCTTCTCCTCCCCAATCCTTATGTTTGAACACACTGGATTCCAGACCTTTTTCCATGTACCTGGCTTGGAAGACTGTCTCCTCACACACTCTACTAATGTCTCACCTACTTAACCATGTGCTTGCTCAACCTTCTTTTCCTGTGTGTGTGTTGTGTGCGTCGCTCTCTCCATCTCTCTCACACACACACTCCTTGGTCTTTTTCTCCTTTGCCTGTTGTTGCCGTCACCTCTCTGGACACTCTCTCTCTCTCTCTGCTGCCATACCTCCGTGCCCTGTCTGTCTCCCTTAGTGGGGCGCTGTCAGGGTGTCAGAAGGGGGCAGCGACTGGACACGGGGAGGATGGGGGTAGTCCTTATCGCAGTGACAGCATGAAGAGCATGATGGCGGAGGGAGCCAAGGCCGGGAGATGGCAGACTGTCCAGGGCCACATGCAGTCTGGAGGATTCAGACCCAGCAAGTAAGTTAAGGACTGGAGGAGAGCGCAAGTCAGCTAAACATGTTTGCACCAATTGCATGAGTTGTGACTAAGTAGGTCAAGTTCAGCAACATTAGAGACGGGGCTCAGTGTCAATGTGATCAAGGTGCTCCAGTCACTGGAAAAACATACATATACACATACATGTACATATACATTCACTGTACAAACATACAAACCCCGTTTCCAAATGAGTTGGGAAATTGTGTTAGATGTAAATGTAAACCAAATACAATGATTTGCAAATCATTTTCAACCCATATTCAGTTGAATATGCTACAAAGACAACATATTTGATGTTCAAACTGATAAACATTTTTTTGTGTGCAAATAATCATTAACTTTAGAATTTGATGGCAGCAACACGTGACAAAGAAGTTGGGAAAGATGGCAATAAATACTGATAAAGTTGAGGAATGCTCATCAAACACTTATTTGGAACATCCCACAGGTGAACAGGCTAATTGGGAACAGGTGGGTGCCATGATTGGGTAATAAAGTAGATTCCATGAAATGCTCAGTCATTCACAAACAAGGATGGGGCGAGGGTCACCACTTTGTCAACAAATGCGTGAGCAAATTGTTGAACAGTTTAAGAAAAACCTTTCTCAAGCAGCTATTGCAAGGAATTTAGGGATTTCACCATCTACGCTCCGTAATATCATCAAAGGGTTCAGAGAATCTGGAGAAATCACTGCACGTAAGCAGCTAAGCCCGTGACCTTCCATCCCTCAGGCTGTACTGCATCAACAAGCCACATCAGTGTGTAAAGGATATCACCACATGGGCTCAGGAACACTTCAGAAACCCACTGTCAGTAACTACAGTTGGTCGCTACATCTGTAAGTGCAAGTTAAAACTCTCCTATGCAAGGCGAAAACCGTTTATCAACAACACCCAGAAACGCCGTCGGCTTCGCTGGGCCTGAGCTCATCTAAGATGGACTGATACAAAGTGGAAAAGTGTTCTGTGGTCTGACGAGTCCACATTTCAAATTGTTTTTGGAAACTGTGGACGTCATGTCCTCCGGACCAAAGAGGAAAAGAACCATCCGGATTGTTATAGGTGCAAAGTTAAAAAGCCAGCATGTGTGATGGTATGTGGGTGTATTAGTGCCCAAGACATGGGTAACTTACACATCTGTGAAGGCACCATTAATGCTGAAAGGTACATACAGGTTTTGGAGCAACATATGTTGCCATCCAAGCAACGTTACCATGGACGCCCCTGCTTATTTCATTAAGGCAATGCCAAGCCACGTGTTACATCAACGTGGCTTCATAGTAAAAGAGTGCGGGTACTAGACTGGCCTGCCTGTAGTCCAGACCTGTCTCCCATTGAATATGTGTGGCGCATTATGAAGCCTAAAATAGCAGAAGGGAGACCCCCGGACTGTTGAACAACTTAAGCTGTACATCAAGCAAGAATGGGAAAGAATTCCACTTCAAAAATGTGTCTCCTCAGTTCCCAAACGTTTACTGAGTGTTGTTAAAAGGAAAGGCCATGTAACACAGTGGTGAACATGCCCTTTCCCAACTACTTTGGCACGTGTTGCAGCCATGAAATTCTAAGTTAATTATTATTTGCAAAAAATAAATAAAGTTTATCAGTTTGAACATGAAATATGTTGTCTTTGTAGTGCATTCAACTGAATATGGCTTGAAAAGGATTTGCAAATCATTGTATTCCGTTTATATTTACATCGAACACAATTTCCCAACTCATATGGAAACGGGGTTTGTACATATACACATACTGTACATATACAAGTACATATATTATACATACATACACTCATGCATATAATCACGTTTCATCAAACATATATTAACGTTGTTACCCTAGGGTAAACTGGGTAACACATGGCACACTGACAAAGCTTAACCTATAACAATCTACAAGGTTAATATAGCTGGCTTCTCTTTCTTCCCCTCCATTTATCTGCTTTCTTTTGTATCTGGAGTTATCATTACATATATGTATTGTTGCTAGGGGTGTAACGGTACACAAAAATGTCGGTTCGGTACGTACCTCGGTTTAGAGGTCACGGTTCGGTTCATTTTTGGTACAGTAAGAAAACAACAAAATTTACATTTTTGGGTTATTTATTTACCAAATTTGCAAAATCTTTCACCAAAAGTATTTTTCTTAGTGGAATATTTGATGTGAAGTAATGGGAACCTTGGATAGGTCAATAATTCATAGTAACATTGATTTTGATTCAATATTATGTTTTGAGCAATGACAGCTTGAAAGAAAAAAAAACAGCTTTGTTTTATTAGTCAACATTGCAACTTTTTCTAAATTACATTTAACCTTTACGCTTTTTTATTTTACTTTTGTTATGTTTTTGTTTATTTTAATAGTATTTTTAGAATGTGCCGTGGGCCTTTAAAACATTAGCTGTGGGCCACAAATGGCCTCCGGGGCACACTTTTGACACCCCTGCTATAGATAATGAAAAATTAAATGTGATAAATCTATGGATAAAAAGCAGAGCCTGGCGACGCATGCGCGTTTATCATAACTCTCTCTCTCTGTCTCTGCCCCTCCCTCACCAATGCTGCTGCGCGCACAATTTGTTTTGTTTTTAACCCCTTCTTAACCCTGAACGTACATTGAAAATACACGCAACCCTAACTCAAAATGCCGGACATTCGAGGCATTTAAGAAACTCCGCCCTGACAGCTCCGCAAAAGAGGACATGTCCGGGGAAAAGAGGACGTATGGTCAGTCTATCGTAGCCCGTTAGCTGCTAGCATGCCGTGTGTTGTGCCTCGGTGTGCATTGTTTACACAACGTGCGTTACGCTATTTAATATGTCCGTGTGGAAACTCGTTCGGTACACCTCCGAACAGAACCGGAACCCCCGTACCGAAACGGTTCAATACAAATACACGTACCGTTACACCCCTAATTGTTGCATTTGAACAATTGTATTGCTGATAATATAGGTAAATTATTGTTAATATTCATTATCAATAGTGATATTTCTATTGCTATTTGTATTGCTCCATTTGTAGTGTAATAATGTTCATTGTCATTTCTGTATTAGTATTTATTTCACTAACTGCTTCTTTGCTATCACTTGTACTATCATATTTGTACACATCCTATTTGCTGATGTTGTTCTATTGTTGTTGTTATTGTTGTGTTTGCTGTTGTTGTCTTATCCCCCTCTTGTCCCCACAATTCCCCCCTCTGTCTTCCTTTTTTTTTCTCTTTCTATCCCCTCCTGCTCCGGCCCGGCTGCACCAAATGATAAAATAAATACATTAAATATAGTCAAATACAAATAAGGCAACAAGAGAAGTATCCCACACTTGGTACGTTTTACATAATAAAAAAATCACAAATGACAGTTTAAAAGTAACAAAGCCTCTCCAAGTTTTCATTGTGCCGGATAACAAACTACTGACACAATCATCATAACTTTGAACACACTGAACACGGGCGAATGAAGGGCATACTTACTCAACAGCCTTACATGTCACACAGGGTGGCAGTATGAACAACGCCAACACTGTCATAAACATGTGCCATATAGTGAAACCCCACTAAACAACAATGACAAACACATTTTGGAAGAATATTTGCAGCGCAACACAACAAACACTACAGAACAAATCCCCAGAATTCCCTGTAGCACCAACTCTTCCAGGACCCATCCATCCATTTTTACCGCTTGTCCCGTTCGGGGTCGCGGGGGTGCTGGAGCCTATCTCAGCTGCATTCGGGCGGCTACAAAGTAACAAACGCCATTGGTGGATTTACACCTAACATCCACTGTAATGATACCACGTACAATAGCGTATCTACCGTATTTTTCGGACTACCATATTTTTCAGAGTATAAGTCGCTCCGGAGTATAAGTCCCACCGGCCGAAAATGCATAATAAAGAAGGAAAAAAACATATATAAGTCGCACTGGAGTATAAGTCACATTTTTTGGGGAAAAGTATTTGATAAAAGCCAACACCAAGAATAGACATTTGAAAGGCAATTTAAAATAAATAAAGAATAGTGAACAACAGGCTGAATAAGTGTACGTTATAAGACGCATAAATAACCAACTGAGAACGTGCCTGGTATGTTAACGTAACATATTATGGTAAGAGTCAAACTATGAAAAAAACTGCGACTCGTAGTCTGAAAAATACGGTACTTTAAAAAAGTCCTAACTAGTCATAATTTTGACAAAATAATAGGTAGATAAATGACACAATATGTTACTGCATATTTTAGCAGACTAAATTTGGAGCCTTTGTTTGCTTACTTACTACTAAAAGACAAGTTGTCTTGTATGTTCACTATTTTATTTAAGGACTAAATTGCAATAAGTTAAAGTTAAAGTACCAATGATTGTAAGAAACATACACTACCGTTCAAAAGTTTGGGGTCACCCAAACAATTTAGTGGAATAGCCTTCATTTCTAAGAACAAGAATAGACTGTCGAGTTTCAGATGAAAGTTCTCTTTTTCTGGCCATTTTGAGCGTTTAATTGACCCCACAAATGTGATGCTCCAGAAACTCAATCTGCTCAAAGGAAGGTCAGTTTTGTAGCTTCTGTAACGAGCTAAAGTGTTTTCAGATGTGTGAACATGATTGCACAAGGGTTTTCTAATCATCAATTAGCCTTCTGAGCCAATGAGCAAACACATTGTACCATTAGAACACTGGAGTGATAGTTGCTGGAAATGGGCCTCTATACACCTATGTAGATATTGCACCAAAAAGCAGACATTTGCAGCTAGAATAGTCATTTACCACATTAGCAATGTATAGAGTGTATTTCTTTCAAGTTAAGACTAGTTTAAAGTTATCTTCATTGAAAAGTACAGTGCTTTTCCTTCAAAAATAACCACATTTACATGTGACCCCAAACTTTTGAACGGTAGTGTATGTTTAATGTACCCTAAGATTTTTTTGTTAAAATAAAGCCTATAATGACATTTTTTGTGGTCCCCTTTATTTAGAAAAGTACCGAAATACTTTTTGTACCGGTACCACAATATTGGTATCAGGACAACACACAGCAAAAAAATGTAAGTAAGATGAAATATCTCAAATAAGGGTGATATTTGCTTATTTTCTGTCTGATAAGATAATTCTTCTCACTATGCAGATTTTATGTTAGAGTGTTTTACTTGTTTTAAGGGTTTTGATCCTAAATGATCTCAGTAAGATATTACAGTTTGTTGCTGAGATTTGATGACCTATATTGAGTAAAACATGCTTGAAACTAGAATATCAACTGTTGTGTCATCAACACTCACAAGTATAAAACTACTTTTTTAAAGTCATCATTTCTTATTTCAAGCATGAAAAAAAATAAATCCTGATTTTGACACAATTGTGTCTCATAATTAAAAGAGATGACAGCCAAATGGACTTTGCTGTTTTATTTTCAATGAAACAATAGAAAATAGGTACTCATATAGTAGTACAGTTGGGACAGTACAGTAAACTGACAGTTAATATTTAAACATTTAAAATTTGACATTTCAAACAATTTTGAACAGAAATAGTTCATGTACATTCAGATAAACTCTTCAAAATTACAATTAAAAAAATTTGGGCCGTGGACCGGGCTGTATATATGCGCACTAATTGACTGAAAGAGCACGCACTTGGCGCGATGATGTCATGTTATCCATGGAAAAATGCCTTTTTGAGACCATATGATTTGCCTGAGCGGCTAGGAGACCCCGAGAGTAACAAGCGCTTGCCTTGTTGCCTTTCCATTAAGAACAATAAATTAAGTTTTTAGTATAAGTTTGCTGGTTTCAAGAAATGTAATGCCGAGCGCATATCATTATGTCAAGATAATGGCACTAGCATTTACTTCATTTAAGAATATTTTTCAACATATTGAGCAAAAAGGTCTAATTTTTTTTTCTACCAAGAAACGTGCACTTGTTATTAGTGAGAATATACTTATTTTAAAGGCCTACTGAAATGAATTTTTTTTATTTAAACGGGGATAGCAGATCTATTCTATGTGTCATACTTGATCATTTCGCGATATTGCCATATTTTTGCTGAAAGGATTTAGTATAGAACGACGATAAAGATTGCAACTTTTGGTATCTGATAAAAAAAGGCTTGCCCCTACCGGAAGTAGCGTGACGTAGTCAGTTGAACATATACGCAAAGTTCCCTATTGTTTACAATGATGGCCGCATGAAGTGAGAGAGATTCGGACCGAGAAAGCGACAATTTCCCCATTAATTTGAGCGAGGATGAAAGATTTGTGGATGAGTAAAGTGCAAGTGAAGGACTAGTGGGGAGTTGAAGCTATTCAGATAGGGAAGATGCTGTGAGAGCCGGGGGTGACCTGATATTCAGCTGGGAATGACTACAACAGTAAATAAACACAAGACATATATATACTCTATTAGCCACAACACAACCAGGCTTATATTTAATATGCCACAAATTAATCCTGCATAAAAACACCTGCGTGTTTGTTATGCTAGCTCCTAGCTCCTCTGCTAGCTCCTAGCTCCATAGAACACGCCAATACAATTCAAACACCTGATCAACACACACAATCACTCAGCCCAAAAGACCGTTCACCTAACCCAAGGTTCATAAAGCTTATATATTTTTAAAAAGTTACGTACATACGCAAAAAAAAGTTGCGCACATACGGTCAAGCGATCAAATGTTTAGAAGCCAAAGCTGCATACTCACAGTAGCACGTCTGCGTCTTTGTCATCCAAATCAAAGTAATCCTGGTAAGAGTCTGTTGTCCCAGTTCTCTACAGGCGTCTGTGTATCGAAGTCAAAAGTCCTCCTGGTTAGAGTCTCTGTTATCCGAGTTCTTCCATCTTGACTGCATCTTCCGGGAATGTAAACAAAGAAGCGCCGGCTGTGTACTGTTGTCGCTGACTACGTTCGAAAAATACGTCCATTTCGCACTGACAACTTTCTTCTTTGCTTGCTCAGCTTCCTTCTCCATAATGCAATGAACATGATTGCAACAGATTCACCAACACAGATGTCCAGAATACTGTGGAATTATGAAATGAAAACAGAGCTTTTTCGTATTGGCTTCAATGTGGAAGGCATACCCGTGTTCGCCGGTCTACGTCACGCGCATACGTCATCCTCAGAGGCGTTTCGAACCGGAAGTTTAGCGGCAAATTTAAAATGTCACTTTATAAGTTAACCCGGCCGTATTGGCATGTGTTATAATGTTAAGATTTCATCATTGATATATAAACTATCAGACTGCGTGGTCGGTAGTAGTGGCTTTCAGTAGGCCTTTAAGGTATGTTTGGGTTCATTGATGTTAGCTTATTTTACTTGTTTTGGAAAGTCTTGACAAGCTGAATGTTCTTGGTCTATTGAGGTAATATTTTGCTTAGTTCAAATAAAATACCCCTCATTTTTGTATTTTTTTTTCTTGTTTTGGAACACTGACCCACTGGCAGAAATGTAGATCGGCGCCTATATGCACCGGCTCAAGCCTTCAGCTGACACTGCACGGAAATAAAACAGTGGCTGAAATACTGTAAACTGCCACCTTTTGAGCAAAACGCTCGTGCACCGCGTGATTTCCGTCCCGTGACGTATGACATCATCGAGAGTCTATTTTCAGCGACTATGAGGCTGTTAATTTTACAGTCGGGCGTGATTTTTGCACCTTCCTTTGGCACCTTGTGATTTTCTTCCTCCATAACACGTTCACACTCATCGCTACACCCCAACCCAACCCCCCCCACTCCCCACCCCCTCCTCATCGTTCCTTTTTACCCCCTTCTCTGTAATTGGTTTCTATTTTCGGGCAGTCATAAGAGTCTGTCTCTCATGTTTGTGTCTGGCACCCCATTTTCCCGACTCTCCTCCGTCGTCAACCTCTGCAGTTATCCCTCTCCATCTTTCTGTCTCCGTGTACGGCCACTCCTCCGAGTCTGTAAATCTTGTGTTCCATTTCGGCCTCACTGAAAATTACCCATTTTATCTTTATGTCCAGGCAGTAAATATGATTAACGGCACACTGAAGACAAAAATTGCAAAAATAACGGCGGGGTGAAGTAATGCAAAGCGGAGTCAACTGATGTGAATAGCTCTCGTGTGACCTAATTCTGGTGGTCTGGGTTATGAAGTCAGCTGAGAGTGGAGGATATTTTTGGTCAGTGGAAAAAAATGATGTATAAATGTATAAATTAGGGTTGAACGGGATACCGGTATTAGTATAGTACCGCGATACTAATGAATCATTTTCGGTACTATACCGCCTCTGAAACGTATCGGTCCCGCATCCCCCCCCACGTGCCCGCGTCATCGTCACGTCATGTCTTTGCTGGCTTTTCGAGCAGACGAGCATGTTCGGCGGCACACAATCACGGAGTACTTACAAGCAGACACAGTGTGTAGACAGAAAAGGGAAAACGGACGCATTTTGGCTTAAAAACTAACGATGAAGGTGAAGTTATAGCTAGGGATGATGTTTGATAAGAAATTATCGAGTTCGAGCCCATTATCGAATCCTCTCATCGAACCGATTCCTTATCGATTCTCTTATCGAATCCAGATAGGTTGTTGTACAGGTATATGGAAAAAAAACACAATATTTGGTTTAACAAAAGCTCACTTTTATTTGATAAGAAAAACAAAAAAATAAAAAAATATTGACTGTTACCCCCCTAAAAAAAATATTGACTGTTGTTACCCAAAGTATATTAAATGGGATTTTTAAGAAAAACAAATATATACAGTAACACAAAAACAACCTGTCTCTGTGATCACTATAGGTGTATAAATAATAATATAGTGTTAAATAAAATCAGTCCCTTGGGCACAAAACTGAAAATAATACAGCTCTCCAAAAAGTGCACTTCTGCTGCTATTGGAACATACTAACTACACACACTATGACACCAAGAACACCACAGTCATCAATCAACAATTCTTCCCCCCTTACATGAGAGCGAAGCCTGGCAATAATTGCACATTGCCTGTTCTGCCCTCACTATACGTGTTGAGGTTATACAGCTTGGCAGACAGCTAACAAACAATCCAAAGCAGATTAATCCATTTAGGCTCTTTATTGTTGTTGGTCTTGCTTTGTCTTTTCCTATCTTTACTTTTGTCTTGCACTGGACTGTTATTATATATTTTTTTTAAACTGAAATACACACAATGACAAATGTATAAGCTGCCAATTAACATACTGAAATGTAATACACAATATGTAAATATTAGCTTCACACAAATATACAGTACTATCATCAAACAAATACTTCTGAGTGTTGAAACTATTTCGATGTTGGAAATATACGACTGGCAGCCATTTTAAGTCCTCAAAACATCCAATGAAACAGCGCACAAAAATCGTTTTTTAATAAACATCTTAGTATCAAACTTAACCACTTTCCACCTTAATATTAAGTTACATAAACAAGTTAAACAGTTTACTTACAGACTTATATTTTCCAAGGCTTGTAAGAGCTAACACAACTTGTCTACTTCTCAATTGTCTCAACCCGGAAGTGCCCAAACTAATGACGCGTAGTACTTTCATATCGCCACAAGGTGTCAGTAAGAGTCTACAATCAAATGGGCATAACATTGCAGGTCCCACAGGGCATTTCCTGTACGTGGGAAGGGATTCGTTCCCAGGGATTCAAATAAAGAACCAACTCTTTTTCTTTACTATAGTGGCCTCGATAACGGGAACCGGTTCTCAAAAAAGGATTCGAGTCCATGGAATCGGTTCTTTTCTTATCGAACAACCGGGAGAACCGATTTCGAACATCATCCCTAACTATAACACTGAAATGCCCTCAGGAAGAGGTGCTTTAAGACATGGCTAGCTATGTCCAGCCGCGGTCGGCAGTGTTTTAGCGACTTCTAAATCACTAATCCTCGTCTCCATGGCGACAAATAAAAGTAAGTTTCTTACAAGTATCATCCCTGCAGGACGAGGAATAGCTAAACATGCTTCACTACACACCGTATATCACTGGCATCAAAATGTAAACAAACGCCATTGGTGGATCTACACCTGACATCCACTGTAATGATATCAAGTACAGGAGCGTATCTAGTCAATACTACTATGATTGCGTCAATATTTTTTGGCATCACAACATCTTATTTCGTTTTTGAAAAATGTATATTATGTTTATAAACTCAGGAAATATGTCCCTGGACACATGAGGACTTTGAATATGACTAATGTATGATCCTGTAACGACTTGGTATCGGATTGATACCCAAAATTTGTGGAATCCTCCAAAACTAATGTAAAGCATCAAACAACAGAAGAATAAGTGAATTACATGTCAACAGAAGTGTAGACAGAACATGTTAAAAGAGAAAATAAGCAGATATTAACAGTAAATGAACAAGTAGATTAATAATTCATTTTCTACCACTTGTCCTTAATAATGTTGACAAAATAATAGAATGATAAATGACACAATATGTTACTGCATACGTCAGCAGCTAAATTAGCAGTCTTTGTTTGTTTACTTACTACTAAAAGACAAGTTGTCTTGTATGTTCACTATTTTATTTAAGGACTTAACTGCAATAAGAAACATATTAAGTTAAGTTAAAGGCCTACTGAAATGATTTTTTTTTTATTTAAACGGGGATAGCAGATCCATTCTATGTGTCATACTTGATCATTTTGCGATATTGCCATATTTTTGCTGAAAGGATTTAGTAGAGAACAACGTCGATAAAGTTCGCAACTTTTGGTCTCTGATAAAAAAAAACCTTGCCCCTACCGGAAGTAGCGTGACGTTGTCAGTTGTTCACTCCCTCATATTTTCCTATTGTTTTCAACGCAGCTAGAGCTATTCGGACCATTCCCCATTAATTTGAGCGAGGATGAAAGATTCGTGGACGAGGAACGTTAGAGTGACGGACTAGAATGCAGTGAAATACATATTTTTTTTTGCTCTGACCGTAACTTAGGTACAAGCTGGTTCATTGGATTCCACACTCTCCTTTTTCTATTGTGGATCACAGATTTGTATTTTAAACCACCTGGGATACTATATCCTCTTGAAAATGAGAGTCGAGAACACGAAATGGACATTCAGTGCCTTTTATCTCCACGACAATACATCGGCGAAACGCTTTAGCTATGAGCTAACGTGATAGCATCGTGCTTCAACTGCATATAGAAAAAAAAAAAAAAAAACCCTGACTGGAAGGATAGATAGAAAATCAACAATACTATTAAACCGTGGACATGTAAATACACGGTTAAAGGCCTACTGAAACCTACTACTACCGACCACGCAGTCTGATAGTTTATATATCAATGATGAAATCTTAACATTGCAACACATGCCAATACGGCCGGGTTAACTTATAAAGTGACATTTTAAAATTCCCGGGAAATATCCGGCTGAAACATCGCGGTATGATGACGTATGCGCGTGACGAAGTCTGAGTAACGGAAGTTATGGTACCCCATAGAATCCTATACAAAAAGCTCTGTTTTCATTTCATAATTCCACAGTATTCTGGACATCTTTTGCAATTTTTTTAATGAACAATGAAGGCTGCAAAGAAGACAGTTGTAGGTGGGATCGGTGTATTAGCAGCGGACTACAGCAACACAACCAGGAGGACTTTGTTGGAGCGCTAGCCGCGCTAGCCGGCGACTTCACCTTGACTTCCTACGTCTCCGGGCGGCCAAACGCATCGGGTGAAGTCCTTCGTCCTTCTGCCGATCGCTGGAACGCAGGTGAGCACGGGTGTTGATGAGCAAATGAGGGCTGGCTGGCGTAGGTGGAGAGCTAATATTTTTAGCATAGCTCTGTGAGGTTCCATTGCTAAGTTAGCTTCAATGGCGTCGTTAGCAACAGCATTGTTAAGCTTCGACAGGCTGGAAAGCATTAACCGTGTATTTACATGTCCATGGTTTAATAGTATTGTTGATCTTCTGTCGATCCTTCCAGTCAGGCGTTTATTTATTTTGTTTCTATCTGAATTCGAGCCCGATGATATCACGTTAGCTCCGTAGCTAAAGTGTTTCGCCGATGTATTGTCGTGGAGATAAAAGTCACTGTAAATGTCCATTTCGCGTTCTCGACTCTCATTTTCAAGAGGATATAGTATCCCAGGTGGTTTAAAATACAAATCCGTGATCCACAATAGAAAAAGGAGAAAGTGTGGAATCCAATGAGCCAGCTTGTACCTAAGTTACGGTCAAAGCGAAAAAAGATACGTCCTGCACTGCACTCTAGTCCTTCACTCTCACTTTCCTCATCCACAAATCTTTCATCCTCGCTCAAATTAATGGGGTAATCGTCGCTTTCTCGGTCCGAATCTCTCTCGCTGCATAGTAAACAATGGGAAAATGTGAGCAGTCCTTCCTCCGGTGACGTCACGCTACTTCCGGTTCAGGCAAGGCTTTTTTTTTTATCAGCGACCAAAAGTTGCGAACTTTATCGTCGTTGTTCTCTACTAAATCCTTTCAGCAAAAATATGGCAATATCGCGAAATGATCAAGTATGACACATAGAATGGATCTGCTATCCCCGTTTAAATTTAAAAAAATAATTTCAATAGGCCTTTAACGTTGATGTTCCAGGTAGTTTAATGTTCAGTGAATGTGTAGGATAGGCAAATATAAGCTTTGGCTTCAGCCTATTCCTTTTTCGGTCATTCTTTTTCTTTTATTTTCTTTTTGTGTGTAAATGTGTATGATTGTTAAATATGTCTAATCTGTACCGTTAAACTGGTCACACAAAATGGTTGATGGTTGATTATATGACCGAAATAAACTTATTTCATTCTATTCATTCATTCAAAAAACTATGATGAACAAGTCACACAGCTGCATGTGTGTTTATTAAAATAGTTAAGAGAGAATCTTAAAAGGGGAGTGGAAAAAGAGAAGTTGGCAGAGGGAGGGGAACACACTGTAGGCCTTGGTTGGCTAGTGGAAGTCTCTGGAGACGCAGCATGTGTTTAAAAGACCCAAAAAGACTTGGAGAGAAAGGATGACAGGCTGTCAGAGATGAACATTTGTCACTGGTGAGTGGAGGAAATGGGGATCTCTCATCAGAGCAAAAAAACCTCGCCGGGAACGGCCGGAAGCCGCAAAGCGTCGAGCAGCAAAACGCCGCCGTGCCGCCCCTCGCTTGTTCGGACCGCGCGTCTCCGACCTCCGCTACTTCGAAACACGCCCGCGCACAGACGGCGCGCTGGAGCCGCGCAGACACAGGCGCCGAGGCACGTGGCGCATGAGGCACGCAGGGGGAGCGCACAGCTCGTGCAAGGTCGGCCGGCGTCACAGGGAGCTCACTCCAGCTGCACTTTCTACTGCTATTTCTGTTACTGCTGTTATTTCTGCTGCCTTACCTCACTATCCTTTTTCCTCCTCCTCCTCCTGTCTCCAATTCCCCGTGCTCCACCCTCCACTCCGTCCTCGTCTACTTCCTCTTCCGCCTCGCCAACATTAACTTCCTGCGCGGATGAACTTTTGGCCCATCCCGATGCCAACCTGACTGTATCTGCCTTGTCTTCCCTCTGCCCTCTGTCACCATGCCTCACCTCTGATGGTTCCGTCGCCTTCCTCTACACCTCCTCTTCTTCCGGTTCCTCCTCACCTCGGCCATATTCTCGTTTTCTTTCGTCCCTGCTTCCCTGCCCTACCAGCTTTGGGGATCCGGTCTTATCCTACACTTCCACTCTGGAGCACATCCCAATCGGGCCCGCCCGCCCCCGGACGCTGCTACGCCAGCAGAGTCTCCAGCAGCCCCTCATCCACCCGCCGGGCTCCAGTTTCGGCCACCCTCCGACCACGTCCCAGAGTTTGGGACAATTACACACCGCACCCGGGGCCGCCGGGAGAGGAGATGGAGGTGGTGACGGCGGTGGCGAGGGTGGAGTTGCAGGTAAAAGAGCTGTTCCGCGGGCCACGCGGGGAAGCCCCGCAGGGGCTGGTGCCTCTCGCTATAGGGGAGGCGACGCAGGAGGCCGCTCACGTGGTAATCCCGGCAGCTGGGATTACACGATGGACCAGATCCGGAATCGTGGCCTGGACGTCAAATCCTTTCTGTGAGTCTCTATGTTTATGTTTGTGGAGTAGTGTCATGTTTGCATGCAGAGGTGGGTAGAGTAGCCAGAAATTGTACTCAAGTAAGAGTACGGTTACTTTAGAGATTTATTACTCAAGTAAAAGTAAGGAGTAGTCACCCAAATATTTACTTAAATAAAAGTAAAAAGTATGTTGTGAAAAAACTACTCAAGTACTGAGTAACTGATGAGTAACCTGTTCGTTTAATGATGATGGCAACAAATAATGCACAAAAACATAAAAATAGCAATGAGCAAATTCAGAGCCAGGAATATCTCTTAAGCAACTAAAACAATAATATATATTAAATAATAATACATTAACATAAAAAAAATTAAGGCAAATTGAGCCACAATAACTTAACAGCACCATAGGCTCAGTAGGCAGAGATTACAAAGGAAAATAACAAGTTAGCCTTTACGCAAACCATAAACTGATAGGTGTGGGCTGCATCTCGGAACACACTGTGCACTTCTGATTGGTGTTTCTATGTGTGTGTGTGTGTGTGTGTGTGTGTGTGTGCGCGTGTGTGTGTCTTTGTCTGTCTGTCTATGAGGCTGCAGTGCGTTAATAAATGTCCCCACACGATGTACATTTGACAGTGATTCATAGCAGGGAAGCTGACATCAGCCTATGGTGACAGCCAAAATATCTACTAACGTTACTTACCGCCATGTGCTTCCTCAAATTTGATGTTGAGTTCATGTAAGCTTAAGCTTGTTGCCACTGACACTTTATGTGCAGTTAATCACGTGACCGCCTGGCTCTGTTTGATTGGTGAAACGGAGTCAAACGTCACCAGTGACTGCATTTGATTGGTGAAACGCAGGCATGCGATAGATCCTACTTTGAAAGTCTGTCTGACAAACCAAAACAAACAAAGCGTGCATTAACAGATGGATAAAAATCAGTAGCGAGTAGTGAGCTGAATGTAGATAAATGGAGCGGAGTAAAAGTAGCGTTTCTTCTCTATAAATATACTCAAGTAAAAGTATGTTGCATTAAAACTACTCTTAGAAGTACAATTTATCCCAAAAGTTGCTCAAGTAGATGTAACGGAGTAAATGTAGCGCGTTACTACCCACCTCTGTTTGCATGTCATTATAAATGAACATGTTTATATTGTATTTATTTATTACAGGGTTCGTACGGGTGCTTAAAAACCTTGAAAATGCTCTGATTTTAATGTCGTGTTTTCAAGGTTTGAAAAATGCTTGAATTGTGGGTGAAGTGCTTGTAAAATGCTTGGAAATGTTCATCATATTCCTCGGCAGTCTGACTCAACAGGCTGAAAAAAAAAATGGAACAAAATAACTGTCCGTCATGCCGGGAGGTTGTCGTTTTAATGAACACTAGAGATGTCCGATAATATCGGACTGCCGATATTATCGGTCGATGAATGCTTTCAAATTTAATATCAGAAATTATCGGAATCAGTTTCAAAATTAACGGTATCGGTTTCAAAAAGTAAAATTCATGACTTTTTAAAACAGAGCGCCAATACACCTTAAAGGCACTGTCTTTGCGTGCCGGGCCAGCCACAAAATATATACGGCTTTTCACACACACACTTGTGTGCAAGGCAAACTTGGTCAACAGCCATACAGGTCACACTGAGGGTGGAGGTATAAACAACTTTAACACTGTTACAAATATGCGCCACACTGTGAACCCACACCAAACAAGAATGACAAACACATTTTGGGAGAACATCCGCACCGTAACACGACATGAACACAACAGAACAAATACCCAGAACCCCTTGCAGCACTAACTCTTCCGGGACGCTACAATATACACCCCCCGCTACTCCCTACCCCGCCACCCCAAACCCCGCCTACCTCAACCTCCTCATGCTCTCTCAGGGAGAGCATGTCCCAAATTCCAAGCTGCTGTTTTGAGGCATGTTAAAAAAAATATATGCACTTTGTGACTTCAATAATAAATATGGCAGTGCCATGTTGGCATTTTTTCCCCATAACTTGAGTTGATTTATTTTGGAAAACCTTGTTACATTGTTTAATGCATCCAGCGGGCATCACAACAAAATGAGGCATAATAATGTGTTAATTCCACGTACTGTATATATCGGTATCGGTTGATATCGGAATCGGTAATTAAGAGTTGGACAATGTCGGAATATCGGATATCGGCAAAAAAGCCATTATCGGACATCTCTAAAAAATTACAAATACAAACTTTGGATAAAACGCGGACCAAATCCACGTGTGGCCTGCTGCAAAGTATGCAAAAAGGAAATCCAACATGGTTCGACGTATTTTTTGCTCCATTATTTTGGTTGTCTACTTAATTTGTCTGACTACCTCAGTTAAAGCGACCAAGTTACATTTTGTCGTTTTGGTTATCGTATAAAAACCTCAAATTTTCTCAAAAGCTGACAGTGCGCCTTATAATCCGGTGCGCCTTATATATGGACCAATATTGAGCCACAACAGGTCTCGCAACCCCGGCCTCTACTGTAGCGTCTATTCTATGCGCCTTATAATGCGGTGGGCCTTATATATGAACAATGTTTTAAAATAGGCCATTCATTGAAGGTGCGCACATTATAGTGTGGAAAATAAGGTAATTGCATTAAAATGGTTACATTATTGGATTCGTTTGTACTGTGAAGGTCATGTAATGTATAATTTGTAACCTTTTTCACAACTTAGAGCTGAGTTAATATGAAGGATTTTGTAGTTTTTACACAACATGGTTGTATGCATTTTTTTGCTCTATTATTTTCATTGTCTGCTTAACTTGTCTGGCTACCTCTTTTTCTTAATTTCTTATCATAGCCACAGTTATAAGGCTAGATATGCTTAATGAAAGGTGACTGAGGTGTTGTGAAAGAAACTAACTATTTTCCTTTAATTTATTATCCTTATAATGTGTAACAGTTCTGTTAATAAATGAGTGAAATTGACATTTTCAGGATGCGTGTATTTATAACACATTATGCAGTTTACAAGCACAAATACGGTGTGAATCAATCCGTGCTGTTCGATGTCATTGAGGGTTGTAAGTAAGAAAAAGAACAAGACATTTGAAAAACAACACAAATGGAGACACAATGCAAACACCAATGACAAACACTGCTTCATTTTCTATGCCCCATTCAGTTCAATGTTAGGCTTAGGTTTGAGCAGATTTTCCATATTTTTCCAACGGACAGCATTTGGTGACCTCAAACAACAAGGCGATGGATTGATTCACACTGGTTTTCGCCTTTTGAAGAGTACTGTACAAACTGGAAAATTGATCTTGAAAGTCCTTAAGAAGTACTCGAATTTGGCCATTGAAAATGTGTACGAACCCTGTTGCTAACTAATCTGCTTCTATCTTGACTGTATGTACCCTCTAGTTTATTTTTAATTTAATTTATCCAGGGAAGGATAATATATATTTCTGTCAAAATTTGAAAGAAGTGCACACTGAGTGACGTGGTAAACAAGTGAATGTTTCCGGTCTCACAGGCGTGTGAGTTCAGTAGACAAAAGGTTGTGTTCATAGTCTAACCCCTGGAAAACACAGGCAATGTTTAAGAAGAGTGAAGACACGAACAATCCTTGAAGCTTCCCAGTTTCCTCTCTTTATTACACATTATATATATTTTCTATAATCCCCAATAACAATATAATTATTATTATCTAAATTCAATATTCCATTCTCAAAACATCTTCTCCATAGCACAATAGCTATTATCATGGTATATACTTCTGTATATTCACATTTCTATATATTGTTGTTACAGAAACATCTTGAGTAATAAACTCTTTTACAAATGGGGAAGTATCATTTAGACATGAAATGTCCTTGGGAAGTATACTTGGGGTGAAACAAAATGTATCCACATCACTCAGTTCATTATCTATTTACAAATATAAGAAACAACAATAACATATTTACACAGATAATAATATGACCTTGTGTGAGATAAAGATAGAAGAGTATTTCTTTACAACACAGAACTATAAACACACACTGCAGTGCTCTTCGGCTGGCATAAAAAGGGTTAACTGCTCTCAACTGAGAAGAGCTAGCTAGATGCTAACACACGGTGGTATTCAAGTCTAAAGGCACTAAAACATCAATCTCTGTCACTGAACCATATTACATTTGAATTGTAGGGTGTTTAATTATCAAATGTTTACATTTGAGATATTTCACAACATTACTAACCTGGAAAACACAGGCAATGTTTAAGAAGAGTGAAGACACGAACAATCCTTGAAGCTTCCCAAGTTTCCTCTGAGTGGAGGGGGGAGGAAATATCCACACCTAAAAAGGGACCTACGGGCAACTACTTCAAAACACATTAGTTCCGCTCTTCATTTCTGTCTTTACACTAACATGCAGGCCTGGCCCTAACCAATCTGGCGCCATAGGCACAATTTTAGGTGGCGCCCCCCCACATCGTAGGTGAAGTGTATATACTCACAAGAAACCGAATAGCTTTGTCTTTGACCATTTTTTTTACTTAAAGAAAGCAAATTAACAATCAGCAGTATAATATATTATATGAGAATGTTATGTTATGATTATCTTTAACCGAATCACAGCAGTGCTCAAATTAAAAAACAGCATTCCTTCTCATGTGATATTGCTTAATTAACATTAATGATGTGCACTTTAACAACTAGGCTTACAACTATACCTAATATATAAAGGGGTGGAAAAGTGACTATTACATGCAGGGCAAACATTAGCTAACCAGAAGGCAATAACAATGTAAACAAAAAACACCTGCTTAAAAGATCTAATACAAATGTCCCTGAGGAATGTAAGGTGGGAGTACTGTAATTACCTAACGTTACATTATTATTTTCCATAACAATTTAGCCCCCTACACAATATTAACCCAACGTTAAAACAGAACTAGCTATTTATTGATTAGCAATTGCCGAATCATGTAACATTAGCTTAATGCTAAAAAGCCAGGTTACTATCACATTCTGTAACAGACAAATAATTTCATTTAGGCTAACGTTACCTACCTGCTACCTCTGTCTTTTTCTCGTTTCTCCTCTTCTTTTCTCTTTTTTCTTCCCTGGGCACCTGACAGTTTTGGCCGTTTTGACATCTTGAGTTGATTTTTTGTTGTGGTAAGAGTCATGATACGGGAAGGGATGGGGCGCAGTGTGCGGGGGGGCGTAATGTTGTAACAAATAATATTTCTATTAAATAGGCTTTACTTTGCATTTTAATTAACGTGGGATTATTTTTTGTATTTAGAAATAATAGTACCAACTTTAATTTATTTATTTATTTATTTTCCTCCAACATTTGTGGCACTGGCGTGGCGCCCCCTGATGGACGGCGCCCTTAGCATTTGTCTATACGGCCTATGCCACGGGCCGGACCTGCTAACATGGATGAAAAACGGCTATAACCTCTGTCAATAAAAAAGCGATTGACAAAAAAAACATCTATATTCCACATTGTGAAGGCATCACATATATATTACGCTGCTTTTGTGTGATGCATTGGAAACGTTGCGTAAAACTGCTTCATATTAATTATTTTGCTGTACATACATTTACGACCAGTGTTGGGTTAGTTACTGAAAAGCAGTAACTAGTTGCAGTTATTAGTTACTTTATTTCAAAAGTAACTTTGTTACTAACTCAGTTACTTACACCAAAAAGTAATGCGTTACTGTGAAAAGTAACTAGTAGTTACTTCTATTTTATTTATTTATTTATTTTTCTAAGGCCCCCTTTAATGCCCTTTTAGCCTTCATTTCAGTACTGTTATTGCACTGGAGAATAATACAATGTGTTGATCAACTTGACATGCATTTGCATCACTGAACTCTGCTAAGCAATGTTGTCTACATACAACACACAAACAATGTGGTCTACATACAACACACAAACAATGTGCTCTACATACAACACACAAAGACAAAGATATGTTACAAAGGCCAATTTGTTTCTGGCCAGAACAAATTGACAAAACTATTTTAAATAGCTGCAACATAACATACATAAGTAACAAACAGCTTAATAACAACATAGCTGTAAAGCAAGGAAGGCACACACTACATACACAAAGCCTAACCAGGCGTTTTTTTCTCACAAAGAATTGTGAAATAAAATCATGTCTGAAGCCCAGAACACTCTACACATTTCCCCAGTTTTAGTTTAGAGATAAGGAAAGATTGGCCTGGCCCACTAGGATCCCTCTTTATGTTTGTAAAATTTATAGTCTATACATTTAGAGTGATGTGATAATCAAACACTCTAGAAGTCTAGAATGAAAGGGTATATAAGATAATTGACATAGAGTGTGTACCTTCAGTGCTGAATAATGAGCAGAGGCAGAGTTTGGAGTGTTTTTTTCAGCTTACTTCCCATTTGCATGTCCTCACTGTCCACTGTGTCCAGGTATTTGGAAAAGGTTTCCGTGCCATTTGCTGTTTGACACCCGCTATCATGCTAATTAGCTGCCTGAAAGCGGGTGACCCCACTGTAGAAATAGCCTGCATGTCTTCTAGCACATACACTGCAATGGCTCTATCAATGTCGTCTTGGCTAGCAATCCCTCCGTTAAAATCCAGCCGCTGTTGCTTGGATGGTGATGGAAGTGTGTCTCTCTTTACTAGCTTCGTCAAGGCATGTTGCTTTTGTAGCTGTTTCAGCAGATTTGAATAGCTGTTTTGGGCAGTAGATGGGATCTTTGATCCAAGACACAACTTACATTGAACTAAAATGTTCTTTTCTTTTTTGCTCGACAAAAGAAAAGTAGTGAGAATATCTCCATGTTAAGAAATTCAACTGCGGCGCCACCATGATGTCTTGTTAGTAAACACAGACACGCCCCCCCCCCCGCCCCCCCACACCAACACCCAGACACACACAGAGCGCTCCTCTTCTCCCGCGCCTCTTCTGCAACTCTCCAGTAAAACACACTCAGATCTTCTCAGTTTCTAGCCGATACTACATAAAAAATAACGTAAAATAACGCAGTAACTTATGTAGTAACGGTAACTGAGTTACTGAAAATAAAAAATAGCGCTTTAGACTACTAGTTACCGCCGAAAATAACAGCGTTACAGTTAGTCCCAACACTGGTTACGACCAAGCTATTCTAGCTGATGTACTATTATGCAATAGTAGATGGATGAGGTCGAGAGCAAATGATTCTAAGGTTGGCATGTTTTGAAAAATGGGTAATATAGATATTAATTGCATGTTGCTGTTAGCTGCAAGAATTGGTTGAGATAGATCAGCATGTCATTTGACTGAGACAGTGGCCTATACATTTTACAGTGATATTAGGAAGATTACATTTTATTGCATACGGAAGTACGTAGGTAGTGATATAAAATAACAAAAGTTTATGACAAAACCAGTGAAGTTGGCACGTTGTGTAATTCGTAAATAAAAACAGAATACAATGATTTGCAAATCCTTTTCAACGTATATTCAATTGAATAGACTGCAAAGACAAGATATTTAATGTTCCAACTGAGAAACTTATTTTTTGTTTAATCTTTAACTTAGAATTTAATGGCAGAAACACATTGCAAAAAAGTTGGCACTGGGGCCTTTCCTTTTAACAACACTCAGTAAACGTTTGGTAACTGAGGAGAGCATATTTTGGAGCTTTTCAGGTGGAATTTTTTCCCATTCTTGCTTGATGTACAGCTTAAGTTGTTCAACAGTCCGGGGGTCTCCCTTCTGCTATTTTAGGCTTCATAATGTGCCACACATTTTCAATGGGAGACAGGTCTGGATTACAGGCAGGCCAGTCTAGTACCCGCACTCTTTTCTATGAAGCCATGCTGTTTTAACACGTGGCTTGTCATTGTCTTGCTGAAATAAGCAGGGGCGTCCATGGCAACGTTGCTTGGATGGCAACATATGTTGCTCCAAAACCTGTATGTACCTTTCAGCATTAATGGCGCCTTCACAGATGTGTAAGTTACCCATGTCTTGGGCACTAATACACCCCCATACCAACACATATGCTGGCTTTTCAACTTTGCGCCTATAACAATCCGCATGGTTCTTTTCCTCTTTGGTCCGGAGGACACGACGTCCACAGTTTCCAAAAACAATTCGAAATGTGGACTTGTCAGACCACATAACACGTTCCTTCTTTGCATCAGTCCATCTTAGATGAGCTCGGGCTCAGTGAAGCCGGCGGCGTTTCTGGGTGTTGTTGATAAATAGCTATTGCTTTGCATAGTAGAGTTTTAACTTGCACTTACAGATGTAGCGACAAACTGTAGTTACTGACAATGGTTTTCTGAAGTGTTCCTGAGCCCATGTGGTGATATCCTTTACAAACTGATGCTTTTTGATGCAGTACAGCCTGAGGGATCGAAGGTCACGGGCATTCAATGTTACGTGCAGTGATTTCTCCAGATTCTCTGAACCTTTTGATGATATTACGGACCGTAGATGGTGAAATCCCTAAATTCCTTGCAAATGCTGGTTGAGAAATGTTGTTCTTAAACTGTTCGACAATTTGCTCACGCATTTGTTGAGAAAATTGGTGACCCTCGCCCCATCCTTGTTTGTGAACGACTGAGCATTTCATGGAAGCTGCTTTTATACCCAATCACGGCACCCACCTGTTCCCAATTAGCCTGTTCACCTGTGGGATGTTCCAAATAAGTGTTTGATGAGCATTCCTCAACTTTCTCAGTCTTTTTTGCCACTTGTGCCAGCTTTTTTGAAACATGTTGCAGGCATCAAATTCCAAATGAGCTAATATTTGCAAAAAATAACAACGTTTACCAGTTTGAACGTTAAGTATCTTGTCTTTGCAGTCTATTCAATTGAATATAAGTTGAAAAGGATTTGCAAATCATTGAATTCTGTTTTTATTTACCATTTACACAACGTGACAACTTCACTGTTTTTGGGTTTTGTAGAAAAAATGCAGTTACTGTAATTGCCCATGAATGCATGCTTCCTCATTGGTGATGAGGTACAATTCCAATGTTTCTTATCAGTCACACAAGGATTTTCTAACTTTAATGTCAGGGTAGTTTCAGCTATCGCCGTCTTATTCTGTGATAAAGTGTGCAATATTAGTGCTGTATGCTCAGCTACATGGACATCTTCTTGGATGGATTGCAGCCTGCCTGGTGCAACTGTCTTAAGAGGGCAGGTTTACAATATACATGAGGTTTTCAGGGAGAATTTCTATAATACATATTTATACAGTGAATTATTATATTGTGCAATGTATTTCTGCACCGTCCCTGTGGAATAACTAAGAAACGTATTGCTTAGAACAGTGTTTTTCAACCTTTTTTGAGCCAAGGCATATTTTTTGCGTTGAAAAAATCAAGAGGCACACCACAGGGAGAAGTCAGTAAAAAAACGAAACTCAGTTGACAGTAAAAAGTCGTTGTCCCAATTGTTGGATATGACTATAAAGCATAACCAAGCATGCATCAATGTAGCTCTTGTCTCAAAGTAGGTGTACTGTCACCACCTGCACTGCAAAAACTGAAATTTAAGTAAGATTAAATATCTCAAATAAGGGTGATGTTTGCATATTTTCTGTCTGATAAGATCATTCTTCTCACTAAGCAGATTTTTATGTTTTACTTGTTTGAAGTGTTTTGGTCCTAAATGATCTCAGTAAGATATTACAGCTTGTTGCTGAGATTTGATGAGCTATATTGAGTAAAACATGCTTGAAACTAGAATATCAACTGTTGCAAAGCTGTGTCATCAACACTCACAAGTATAAAACTACTTTTTTAAAGTTATCATTTCTTACTTCAAGCTTAAAAAAAATAATCATGATGCCGAGCGCATATCATTATGTCAAGATAATGGCTCTAGTATTTAATTAATTGAATAATATTTTTCAACATATTGAGCAAAAAGGTCTAATTTTTTTTTCTACCAAGAAAAGTGCACTTGTTATTAGTGAGAATATACTTATTTGAAGGTATTTTTGGGTTTGTTGAGATTAGCTAATTTTACTTGTTTTGGAAAGTCTTGACAAGCCAAATGTTCTTGTTCTATTGGCAAAAATGTTGCTTAGTTCAAATAAAATACCCCTCATTTTTAAATTTTTTTTATTGTTTTTGAACACTGACTTTTTGCAGTGTGTCACATCACGCCCTGACTTATTTGGACTTTTTTGCTGTTTTCCTGTGTGTAGTGTTTTACTTCTTGTCTTGCGCTCCTATTTTGGTGGCTTTTTCTCTTTTTTTGGTTTTTTCCTGTAGGAGTTTCATGTCTTCTTTTGAGCGATATTCCCCGCATCTACTTTGTTTTAGCAATCAAGAACATTTAAGTTGTTTTTATCCTTCTTCGTGGGGACATTGTTGATTGTCATGTCATGCCGTCTTTGCTCCACAGTAAGTCTTTGCTGTCGTCCAGTAATCTGTTTTTGTTCACTTTGTAGCCAGTTCAGTTTTAGTTTTGTTCTGAATAGCTTTCCCTAAGCTTCAATGCCTTTTCGTAGGGACACTCACCTTTTGTTTATTTTTTGGTTTAAGCATTAGACACCTTTTTACCTGCACAATGCCTTCCGCTATTCCAGACATCTACAAAGCAATTAGCTACCGGCTGTCACCTACTGATATGGAAGAGTATTACACGATTACTCTGCCGAGCTCTAGACAGCACCGACACTCAACAACAACACATCATTTGCAGACTATAATTACTGGTTTGCAAAAAATATTTTTAACCCAAATAGGTGAAATTAGATAATAATAATAATAATAGATTTTATTTGTAAAAAGCACTTTACGTTGAGCAAACAACCTCAAAGTGCCACAGTGTTAAAAAAAGAAAAATACAATAGTGATAATAATAATAATAAAAGATAATACAAATAAATAAAATACAAAACTAGAAACAGCCCAATAGCTAGAACCAGCATGCATATATCTATAAAAATCTATAAAAAGGCTTTTTTAAAAAGATGGGTTTTTAAGCCTTTTTTAAAAGCATCCACAGTCTGAGGTGCCCTCAGGTGGTCAGGGAGAGCGTTCCACAGACTGGGATAATCTCCCACGGCACACCAGACTGTATCTCACGGCACACTAGTGTGCCGCGGCACAGTGGTTGAAAAACACTGGCTTAGAAGACACATAAGTATTATATATTTCATGACCATTGCAAGCTAAAATTGTTTTTGGTTTCATGCTGATGGTAAGCCCAGACTGATATCTGTGCTGCTTGTCTCACAGGCCATGTGTCACTGTGCATCAGTCCAATAGCAAGGGTTAAGCAGCTGAAGCATCGATCTAATGTCAGCAGCACCATTACATCTACAACATATTGTTGCTTTAGGCCATAAGAGGATGGAGAGGCTGAGGAGGGACACTGCCGAGGTACAACTTGGGCCTTTGTGCTGATTCAATGCTATACAATAGCCTTTTGAAACATTATCTTGACCCTTTTTTTGTGTGAGTTTTAAGCTTCTGCTGGGCATATAAGAGTGACACAGCTGGACTAATGCCTTCAGCTCACTGAGCATTAGCAATGTAGCACATGCAAGCAGCAAGGTCAGTGAGGGAACTGCCCATTATACAAAACCCAAAACCAGTGAAGTTGGCACGTTGTGTAATTCGTAAATAAAAAGAGAATACAATGATTTGCAAATCCTTTTCAACTTATATTCAATTGAATAGACTGCAAAGACAAGATACTTAATGTTCCAACTGAGAAACCATTCTTTTTTTGCAAATAATCATTAATTTAGGATTTAATGGCAGCAACACGTTGCAAAAAAGTTGTCACAGGGCATTTTTACCACTGTGTTACATGGCCTTTCCTTTTAACAACACTTTGGGAACTGAGGAGACCAATTTTTGAAACTTTTCAGGTGGAATTCTTTCCCATTCTTGCTTGATGTACAGCTTAAGTCGGCCAGTCTAGTACCCGCACCCTTTTACTACGAAGCCACGCTGTTGTAACACATGGCTTGGCATTGTCTTGCTGAAATAAGCAGGGGCGTCCATGGTAACGTTGCTTGGATGCCAACATATGTTGCTCCAAAACCTGTATGTACCTTTCAGCATTAATGGCGCCTTCACAGATGTGTAAGTTACCCATGTCTTGGGCACTAATACACCCCCATACCATCACACATGCTGCCTTTTACACTTTGCGCCTAGAACAATCCGGATGGTCCTTTTCCCTTTTGTTCCGGAGGACACGACGTCCACAGTTTCCAAAAGCAATTTGAAATGTGGACTCGTCAGACCACAGGACACTTTTACATTTTGCATCAGTCCATCTTAGATGAGCTCGGAACCAGTGAATCCGGCGGCGTTTCTGGGTGTTGTTGATAAATGGCTTTGGCTTTGCATAGTAGAGTTTTAACTTGCACTTACAGATGTAGTGATGAACTGTAGTTACTGACAGTGGTTTTCTGAAGTATTCCTGAACCGATGGGGTGATATCCTTTACACACTGATGCCGCTTTTTGATACATTACCGCCTGAGGGATTGAAGGTCACTGGCTTAGCTGCTTACGTGCAGTGATTTCTCCAGATTCTCTGAACTTCGCCCCATCCTTGTTAGTGAATGACCGATCATTTAATGGAAGCTGCTTTTATACCCAATCATGGCACCCACCTGTTCCCAATTAGCCTGTTGACCTGTGGGATGTTCCAAATAAGTGTTTGATGAGCATTCCTCTACTTTCTCAGTCTTTTTTGCCACATGTGACAGCTTTTTTGAAACATGTTGCAGGCATCAAATTCAAATTGAGCTAATATTTGCAAAAAAAATAAAGTTTTCCAGTTTGAATGTTGAGTATCTTTGCAGTTTATTCAATTGAATATAAGTTGAAAAGGATTCGCAAATCATTGTATTCTGTTTTTATTTACAATTTACACAACCTGCCAACTTCACTGGTTTTGGGGTTTGTCGTCAAGTGGAGCTCTCATTAGTATAAATATGAGAGGAGAGCTCATTGTTGTATTTCCTGTGCCACAGCAACACCTCATATGATTGGTGACAAGACACGGCCATAATAGACACAAGTGCTTGTTCAAACTGATGCCAATCGCTGACAAATTCATGATTGGAGTGAATCATTGCTGAGTGAAATAATCCATGTTTTGTCACAGATATCTAGACTTTGAGAGGTTTTACCAAATTGACATCCAGGGAAACTGGGCACCTCCTTAGCCTGAACAACAGAATGTACTACAGAAAATATCAGATATTAGTCCTACAATATTGGGTATTATTTAACCAATTGTTTAGGGTTTTCATGTTTTTTTTAAGCAGGGTTGGCCAAATGTTTTGCCTCCTAGGGCCAAAGTAAAAATGTGCCAATGAGCCGTAGGCAAAACACAGCGATTTTGACCATACAGCAGCAACATGGGCAGTTTTTCCCATACCACCATATTTAAGGTAGTGTTTGCTTGATTGACTGATTGAAACTTTTATTAGTAGATTGTACAGTACATATTCCGTACAATTGACCACTAAATGGTAACACCCCAATAAGTTTTTCAACTTATTTAAGTCGGGGTCCACTTAAATTGATTCATGATACAGATATATACTATCATCATAATACAGTCATCACACAAGTTAATCATGTACATTGAATTATTTACATTGTTTACAATCCGGGGTGTGGAATGTGGAAGGGGGGGGCTTAGGTTTGGTTGATATCAGCACTTCAGTCATCAACAATTGCATCATCAGAGAAATGGACATTGAAACAGTGTAGGATATGTACAGCGAGCAGTGGACATAGAGAGAGAGAGATCAGAAAGCATAAGAACCAGTATCTACATTTGATTATTTACAATCCAGGGAGGAGGGATGTGGAAGGGGGAGCGTGTTAGTCAAGGGTTGAAGTTGCCTGGAGGTGTTGTTTTAGTGCGGGTTTGAAGGAGGATAGAGATGCCCTTTCTTTTACACCTGTTGGGAGTGCATTCCATATTGATGTGGCATAGAAGGAGAATGAGTTAAGACCTTTGTTAGATCGGAATCTGGGTTTAACGTGGTTAGTGGAGCTCCCCCTGGTGTTGTGGTTATGGCGGTTATTTATGTTAAGGAAGTAGTTTGACATGTACTTCGGTGTCAGGGAGGTGTAGCAGATTTTATAGACTAGGCTCAGTGCAAGTTGTTTTACTCTGTCCTCCACCCTGAGCCAGCCCACTTGGGAGAAGTGGGTAGGAGTGAGGTGTGATCTGGGGTGGAGGTCTAGAAGTAATCTGACTAGCTTGTTCTGGGATGTTTGGAGACTAGATTTGAGGGTTTTGGAGGTGCTAGGGTACCAGGAGGTGCATGCGTAATCGAAAAAGGGTTGAATGAGAGTTCCCGCTAGAATCCTCAAGGTGCTTTTGTTGACCAGAGAGGAGATTCTATAGAGAAATATCATTCGTTGGTTGACCTTTTTGATTACCTTGGTTGCCATTTTATCACAGGAAAGATTAGCCTCTAGAATGGAACCTAGGTGATAACAATGTCACCCACTTTTATAGTGAAGTCACTGACTTTCTTAAGGTTGATGTGGGACCCAAATAGGATGGATTCCGTTTATAAATTCTACAGAGTTCAGCGGAGATTGTTACCTTCAATAGTTGGCCACTCGTTAGCCTTGCGGATTTTGCCATTAATGATTACATGAGCTTGAAAGAGTCCAGTAGGAATTTGTATCAACATTGGGAAGCCTCAAACAAAACGACAAAGCAGGGACAATGTGGCCCACAGGCCCCACTCTGGGCACCCCTGGTTTAGAGACATGAGCTAACACAGGCGTTCGTGATAGAAGAGAGACAATGTGGGGATAGATCCTGATGTTAATGTAGGGTGACCAAACGTCCTGTTTTTATGTTCTGTCCTAGCCGACAGTCTTCATAGTTTTTTATCGGGCCCTTAAATTAACCAGCATTAGGGCTCTCTCTGCTGCATGTGACAAAACTAAATATAGAGATTTATTTTTACATTTTTGCATCATTTTACTAAAAAGTTTGTGAGAGCTAGTTTTGTTCAAGCTTAATTTGCTAATAATGCTAATATTAGGTCAGACCTGAGCATTCGGCGGCCCGCGGGCCACATCCGGCCCTTTGTGCGTCCCTGTCCGGCCCGCGTGAGGCCAATCATAAATTACAAAATACATTTAAAAAAGTATCTATGTCGAGTGTGCCATACAACGGTGCTGCTTTTGATTTGAAAAGCGCTATTTGTATTACTTCCGTGTGGACGTATGCTCGTGCGCGATTGTGAGTGAATGTGAACAGCGGCAATCACAAATGACAAAATACATTTAAAAAAAACATCTATGTCGTGCGTGCAATACAACTGTGCTGCTTTTATTTTGAAAAGTGTTATTTATGCGCGTATGTCCATGTGTAACCTGTGAGTGAAAAAAGATGCACAGCGACAAGTGATGCACGGTTATCCCCGAGACGATAAAAAGAGAAAAGTTGATGAGGAATGGCGTGTTTTCAACAAGACATAGACTGCCAAGTATTTCTTTACAGAAATTAAAGGTAAAGCCGTGTGCTTAATTTGTGGTACACAGGTTGCTGTGTTTAAAGAATATCATTTGAATCGCCACTACACGACGAAGCACGAGGAAAAATATGGTAATCTGTCTGATGAAGAGCGTGCAAGGGAGGCTGATGCGTTGATGGTAAAACTGCAAACCCAACAAGGACTTTTTGCCTAATTTCACACCCCCAGAGATGCAGCCGTCAGGACAAGTTTGTCATTTCTCACAAAATCGCCAGAAAAAGTAAGGCGTTTTCTGACGGAGAGTTTATTAAGGAGTGGTTATTGAACTCTGTTGCGCTGATATGTCCGGAGAAGAGGGGCGCATTTGAGAACGTGTCACTCTCCCGACGCACTGTAACGACGCGGGTTGAGACCATTGCTAGAAACTTGGAGCTTCAGCTGAAGAACAGAACGGCCGACTTTGACTGTTTTTTGCTGGCTTTGGATGAGAGCTGCAATGTACGTGACACCGCCCAGCTGCTCATCTTCCTACATGGGATAACTGCAGACTTTCAAATCACAGAGGGGCTGGCAGCCATGCAGTCAATTAAAGAGACAACCACAGGTAATGACTTGTTCACATAGGTAAATGCGTGTTTGGACATGTTAGGACTGAAATGGGACAAGCTGGCATGTGTGACAACAGATGGTTGTCCAAATCTGACGGGGAAAAATGTTGGACTTTTAAAGAGGATGCAGGATAAAGTGACAGAAATTGACATTTTTGCATTGTATTATACATCCGGAAGTGTTGTGTAAGACAGTGTTGAAAATAAAACCATCAAAAGCATTCTGCTTTTGTATAAAGTTAAGTTAGGTTAAATGAAATTATTATTATTATTATTATTCATCTTACAGTATATCAAAAATAATTTGAGCAAAATGTAATTGAAATATTGTCGGTGTGGCCCTCCAGCAGTGCTCAGGTTGCTCATGTGGCCCCCGGTAAAAATTAATTGCCCACCCCTGTATTAGGTCATACTTTAGTTTTCCACTTGTCCAGTAAGACTTAAAAAGAGAGCCATTGCTTTCTTAATACAGAATAATACAGAAGATGTTAGGATCCGCTGCCCAGATCATAGTTTGTTTACGTTTTCAAGTCACATGTGTTTTCAGCACCTTGTGTTTAATTGTTTCTGTTGCCATGACGGCAGATTGTGCTCAGCTGCCTCTGGTTAGTGTTCGAGACACTCACCTGTTGTCCGGGCACTAATCAGAGGGCTATTTAGTCTTTGCCCTGGCCTCACTCGGTCTGGCTTCCTAGTTTGTTCCACACAACAGTTGACGACTTTTGTTTCCTGCTCTTTAGCGACTAGTTTTCACACTAGGCTATTTTGGCTTGCTAGCTCCCACGCTAGTCTTTTGGTTCTACCTTAAGTGCTATGAGCACGGTTTTGTTTGTTCAAATATTATTTATTTCTTAAATAAATCATTCTTACCTGCAAGCTGTGTCCGAAGCCCATCTGCATTCCTAGGAGAACAACACCCGCATCACCATGCGACCAGGTCGTCACAGTAGGAAGCCAGCAAGAAAAGGTTCTCCCGCAGCGAGCATGATGGAGGAATTGGACGAAGGTACGTCGATGGTGTTGCGAGCGATGGAGGCGGAGACTCTTCGCTATTCCCCCTCGGAGCGCGAGGACCTGTTATGGGGTCCTAACGGAAAGTTGGTCCCAATCCACTCCGTTTGGCCCGAGGACATTGCCACACCTCCGCAGTACCGGACGCGTCAGCGAAGACGGAAGCCGCCCAAAGGGTCTTCACTTTGCTGCCAAGACATGCCACTCCCTCAAACTCCTCCACCGGTACACAGCAAGCTACATTCAGCCCAAGATTCCCCTCTTCAAAGGTCTGTTAATCCCATCAACTACCTTACCGAGGATTGTTATGACTGGCCTGTCAATCACTGGGACTGCAGCTATGACGTCATTCCGTCGGCACCCCCTGATGACACGCCGCTTGATGACGTTGTCCCGTCCATTTTGGATGACGTCATAGACAAAGACATTTTTAGACATTCTATCAATTCTTTCTGCCAGCCATTTACAAGTGACTTTAATTCTGCAATTAAGCATTATCAGGACATTTTTTTAAGGACTAAATCTAGTCAGTCCCAGTCACCTGACTTTCTAGCTCCACCCCCAGTGACTATTGCTCCGCCCACTGCACATATTTTTTCCCCCTGTGCTCCCACCCAGTCTCAAGTGGGGAGTAAGAATAGACATTTTGGACAATTTAGAGGAGAGGATTCTGCCCTCCTCCTGACCTCCCTCCACCCACCCTTGAAGACGGTTCCAAACCGCAAGGAGCGCGTCTGGTATCCGCTTCTTGAGGGGGGGGCTAGTAATGGGAGCTGTGCTAGTGGGGTGGCACAACTACGCTCAGCCAAGCCACAACCTCCTGCTCGGCCACCGCCACCAGTCCTTCGGCGGGCTAAGCCGCAACCTCCTGCTCGGCCACCGCCACCAGTCCGTCTGCGTACTAAACCGCAACTACCTGCCCGGCCGCCACCACCGGTTTTTCGGCCTGCTAAGCCGCAACCGGCAGCTAGGCCACCTGCAACTAAGCTAGCGCCAAGGCTAAGGCTAGCACCAGCTCCACCACAGGTTCCAGTACTTGCACCTCGGCTGGTTCCCACACCAGTACATGCACCTCGGCTGGTTCCCACACCAGTACCTGCACCACGGCTGGTTCTCGCACCAGCACCTGTGCCACGACTGGTTCTCGCAACAGCACCGGCTGCCACGACAGCGACTCCTGCTGCCACGACAGCGACTCCTGCTGCCACGACGTCAGCGACTCCGGCTGCCACGACGTCAGCGACTCCGGCTGCCACGACGTCGACTCTTCCGGCTGCCACGACGTCGACTCCTCCGGCTGCCACGACAGCGACGTCGACTCCTCCGGCTGCCACGGCGACGTCGACTCCTCCGGCTGCCACGGCGACGTCGACTCCACCGGCTGCCACGGCGACGTCGACGTCTACCGCTTCCACGGCGACGTCTCAGCGACCTCGAGTGGTCCGGCTGCGCAAGCAGCTCTCTCAGAGGTCAGGTAATGGACGCCAGTGGCGCAAACAGCAGCGACACCCAAGACAAAATGATTCCCGGGCGCGGCGCCGCTGCTGCCCACTGCTCCCCAAGGGGATGGGTCAAATGCAGAGGACAAATTTCACCACATCTAGTGTGTGTGTGACAATCATTGGTACTTTAATCTTTAATCTTAATGTTGTCGTAGAACTCTCCGGCTGCTGAACTTCTGGCGCCACTCACGCCCACCTTCTCGGCGGCCACAAACATGGCCTTTCCGTGGTTGCCCGCCTAGCCTGGCGTTCCATTCGCCGCCGCCACTTGACTCGTCCCCGGTGGATTCGGGGACACGTGGCCTGGCGACCCACCACCAAGTCCTCCCCCCGCCCGCCCTTGACTCGTGAACTATTGCTTGTTTTTTTTGGGTTCCAGTTGTTTTTTTGTTTTCAAGGGACATCTGGAATCTGTCCTTTTAGGGGGGTACTGTTAGGCTCCGCTGCCCGGATCATAGTTTGTTTACGTTTTCAAGTCACATGTGTTTTCAGCACCTTGTGTTTGTTTGTTTCTGTTGCCATGACGGCAGATTGTGCTCAGCTGCCTCTGGTTAGTGTTCGAGACGCTCACCTGTTGTCCGGGCACTAATCAGAGGGCTATTTAGTCTTTGCCCTGGCCTCACTCGGTCTGGCTTCCTAGTTTGTTCCACACAACAGTTGACGACTTTTGTTTCCTGCTCTTTAGCGACTAGTTTTCACACTAGGCTATTTTGGCTTGCTAGCTCACGCTAGTCTTTTGTTTCTACCTTAAGTGCTATGAGCACGGTTTTGTTTGTTCAAATATTATTTATTTCTTAAATAAATCATTCTTACCTGCAAGCTGTGTCCGAAGCCCGTCTGCATTCCTGGGAGAACAACACCCGCATCACCATGCGACCAGGTCGTCACAGAAGATACACTATTACGTTCTCAGTTGGTTATTTATGCCTCATATAACGTACACTTATTCAGCCTGTTTTTCACTATTCGTTATTTATTTTAAATTGCCTTTCAAATGTCTATTCTTGGTGTTGGGTTTTATCAAATACATTTCCCCAAAAATGCGACTTATACTCCAGTGCGACTTATATATGTTGTTTTCCTTCCTTATTATGCATTTTCAGCTGGTGCGACTTATACTCCGGAGCGACTTATACTCCGAAAAATACGGTACCAAAAACTTTTTTTGAAGTTCAGGCCAATGCTAACTAGATTCTACATTTTCCCTTCCGTGTATCCCTGCAGTCATTTAATCCGTATGTAGTTTGAGGTTGTTGTTGAAGTTAGTTGAACAATATTGGGTTACCAATTTTAGAATATATTTTCTTATTTTTAGAAGTAAACCAATAATGGATATGGGAGGTTTTTGCGTAGCAAATTACGACCTTGGACTTCAAATATGCATGGAGGATAGAAAAGGTGGGGAAGTCCTGATATACAGCTAGAGATTATTAAACAGAGTTTAATCGTTCTGCAAGAAAAGCTCTGAATTGCATGTAAGAATGCAAGAATTGTGAAGCAAAGGGGGATAAATTTCCACGGCCTGACAGCACCATATTTTGTAAGTGGAGGTACAGTGGCGGCGTCAGAGGCTTAGGCTATAGAAGCGTGGGTGTGTGTGACAGGCGGCGGAGAAGCGATGAGGAGGCAGGAGGTTTTAAGACGAAGGGGAAAAGGGATGTGGGGGGATTTGTGGTGGAACAGTAAAGCCCAAGGGTGAGGAGTGCAGCATGGTGGCTGAGAGAGCAGTGACCCAGAAAACGGTGACACACTGCAAGCACCTTTCGACACCGTATCACTCAAATAGAAACAATTAGTCCACATCCTTGTAATGAGGCTTAATTCAATATTAACTGTGGAGAAAGCAGACAGCGGACATGTTGGGTGGGGGAAGTGTCCGCAATAGTGTATTGGAAGCGTGTTCGCCAAAATCTAGCTGAATTTAGACAGATGACAAATGCTTTTGTGCTGTAATGCCAAGGAGCTGTTTGTCAATGCTTGTCTCCGACACGACTGTGTGGCTCCACCTGTGACTCTGTCCAACATAATAGATGCCATCTACTGTAGCCCATACAAAAAATTAGCATTTAGAAGTTGGATAGGAGGACACCAGTGTTGGGACTAACGCGGCGGTAAATAGTAATCGGACGCGTTATTTTTTATATTCAGTAACTCAGTTACCGTTACTACGTGATGCGTTACTGCGTTATTTTACATAATTTTTTATGTAGTATCGGCTAGAAACTCAGAAGATCTGAGTGTGTTATTGGAGCACTGCAGAAGAGGCGACGGAGAAGAGGCGCGCTTTGTGCATGTGTATGTGTGTGTGTGGGAGGGGGCGTGTCTGTGTTTACTAACAAGACGTCATGGCGAAGCCCGAAGCCGAGTTTCTTAACATGGAGATATTCTCACTACTTTTCTTTTGTCGACCACAAAGAAAATACATTTTTAGTTAAATGTAAGTTGTGTCTTGGATTTAAAGATCCTATCCTAGCAATTCAAATCTGCTGAAACAGCTACAAAAGCAACATGCTTCGACGAAGCAAGTAAAGAGAGTCACACTTCAGCTCCTAAGCAACAGCGGCTGGATTTTAACCAGGCACTGCTAGCCAGGACAACATTGATAGAGCCATTGCAGCACTGAAGGTAAACACACTCTGTCAATTCTCTTATATACGTGTACAGTTCCACTAATGGACATGGCGCGGCGAAGTTGGGAGAGTGGCCGTGCCAGCAATCTGAGGGTTACTGGTTCAATCCCCACCTTCTACCATCCTAGTCACGTCCGTTGTGTCCTTGGGCAAGACACTTCACCCTTGCTCCTGATGGGTCCTGGTTAGCCCCTTGCATGGCAGCTCCCGCCATCAGTGTGTGAATGTGTGTGTGAATGGGTGAATGTGGAAATACTGTCAAAGCGCTTTGGGCCCCTTAAAAAGGGGTAGAAAAGCGCTATACAAGTACAACCCATTTACCATTTACCATTGGAGTGTTACTTTCAAAGGCAAAATTAAAGTATTGCTAGAAACATAATTTTATATGGGACTTTATTGTATTATATGTATAGTACATGCCCCAAAAAGAAAAAAGCATCAAACACAGTATATTTAAATAAATTAAATGTGAAAAAGGGAATAAATATTCAAAATAATCTAGTTTGGTTACGCCATCATGAGCGCAACACAAGGTTGTAAAAGTTTCAACTACAATTCTAAATAAGATGTCAAATGCAAACTGAAATCAAATACACACAACTTAAAGATTGATCAATACCTATTTATGATGATTTATCAAAATATAAAAGAAATATACCTGAACAGAACGCTCATGATGGTTACACCAAAAACTAACGCTATGAATCGCGTTTTTCCACGTTTTTGGGGCATTTTTATGCTATTTCCAAGCATTTTATTTTTATTATCGTTGATTTTAAATGGTCAAACTAATGCATATTATGTATGCATGCCCTAGTAAACAAAAACAAAGTCATATTTATTTTGATTGTTACATTTTGAAGTACATTTGTGCAGGTGGGTGCGAATGTACCCATTACCAGAGCTGTACACATACTCTTTCATTCTAGACTTCTAGAGTGTTTGATTATCACATCACTCTAAATGTATAGACTATAAAGTTCACAAACAAAAAGAGGGATCTTAGTGGGCCAGGCCAATCTTTCCTTGTCTCTAAACTAAAACTGGGGAAATGTGTAAAGTGTTCTGGGCTTCAGACATGATTTTATTTCAGAATTCCTTGAGAGAGAAAAAACGCCTGGTTAGGCTTTGTGTATGTAGTGTGTGCCTTCCTTGGTTTACAGCTGTGCTGTTATTATGCTGTTTGTTACTTATGTATGTTATGTTGCAGCTATTTAAAATAGTTTTGTCAATTTGTTCTGGCCTGAAATAAATTGGCCCTTTGAAACATATCTTTGTCTTTGTGTGTTGTATGTAGACCACATTGCTTAGCAGAGTTCAGTGATGCAAATGCATGTCAAGTTGATCAACAGATTGTATTATTCTCCAGTGCAATAACAGAACTGAAATGAAGGCTAAAGGGGCATTAAAGGGGGCCTTAAAGGCCTACTGAAAGCCACTACTACCGACCACGCAGTCTGATAGTTTATATATCAATGATGAAATCTTAACATTGCAACACATGCAAATATGGCCGGGTTAACTTATAAAGTGACATTTTACATTTCCCGCGAAACTTCCGGTTGAAAACGTCTATGTATGATGACGTATGCGCGTGATGTCAATCGTTGAAACGGAAGTATTCGGACACATTGTATCCAATACAAAAAGCTTGGTTTTCATCGCAAAATTCCACAGTATTCTGGACATCTGTGTTGGTGAATCTTTTGCAATTTGTTTAATGAACAATGAAGACTGCAAAGAAGAAAGCTGTAGGTGGGATCGGTGTATTAGCGGCTGGCTGCAGCAACACAACCAGGAGGACTTTGACTTGGATAGCAGACGCGCTATCCGACGCTAGCCGCGACCGCATTGATGATAGGGTGAAGTCCTTCGTCGCTCCGTCGATCGCTGGAACGCAGGTGAGCACGGGTGTTGATGAGCAGATGAGGGCTGGCTGGCGTAGGTGGATAGTTAATGTTTTTAGCATAGTTCTGTGAGGTCCTGTTGCTAAGTTAGCTTCAATGGCGTCGTTAGCAACAGCATTTTTAAGCTTCGCCAGGCTGGAAAGCATTAACCGTGTAGTTACAGGTCCATGGTTTAATAGTATTGTTGATCTTCTGTCTATCCTTCCAGTCAGGGGGTTATTTATTTTGTTTCTATCTGCAGTTAAGCCCGATGCTATCATGTTAGCTCCATAGCGATGTATTGTCGTGGAGATAAAAGTCACTGTGAATATCCATTTCGGGTTCTCGACTCCCATTTTCAAGAGGATATAGTATCCGAGGTGGTTTAAAATACAAATCCGGGATCCACAATAGAAAAAGGAGAGAGTGTGGAATCCAATGAGCCCTTGTACCTAAGTTACGGTCAGAGCGAAAAAAGATGCGTCCTGCACTGCACTCTAGTCCTTCACTGTCACTTTCCTCATCCACGAATCTTTCATCCTGGCTCAAATTAATGGGGTAATCGTCGCTTTCTCGGTCCGAAACGCTCTCGCTGCTGGTGTAAACAATGGGGAAATGTGAGGAGCCTTTCAACCTGTGACGTCACGCTACTTCCGATACAGGCAAGGCTTTTTTTTTTATCAGCGACCAAAAGTTGTGAACTTTATCGTCAATGTACTCTACTAAATCCTTTCAGCAAAAATATGGCAATATCGCGAAATGATCAAGTATGACACATAGAATGGATCTGCTATCCCCGTTTAAATAAAAAAATTTCATTTCAGTAGGCCTTTAAAAAAAAAAAAATATATATATATATATATATATATATATATATATATAAAAGTAACTAAATAGTTAGTTTTCACAGTAACACATTACTTTTTGGTGTAAGTAACTAAATTAGTAACTGAGTTACTTTTGAAATAAAGTAACTAGTAACTGTAACTAGTTACTGGTTTTCAGTAACTAACCCAACACTGGAGGACACACATGTTAGCCACAGCATAGCTAGTGAGCCAGAGTGCTATCTTTACACTCACATTTTAACAGCAACTACAAACCCTAAAACCAGTGAAGTTGGCATGTTGTGCAATTTGTAAATAAAAACAGAATACAATGATTTGCAAATCCTTTTCAACTTATATTCAATTGAAAAGACTGCAAAGACAAGATATTTAATGTTCCAACTGAGAAACTTTTTTTTTTTTGCATCCATCCATCCATTTTCTACCGCTTGTCCCGTTCGGGGTCGCGGGGGTGCTGGAGCCTGTCTCAGCTGCATTCGGGCAGAAGGCAGAGTACACCCTGGACAAGTCGCCACCTCATCACAGGGCCAACACAGATAGACAACATTCACACTCACATTCACACACTAGGGACCATTTAGTGTTGCCAATCAACCTATCCACAGGTGCATGTCTTTGGAGGTGGGAGGGGCCTATCCCCAGGTGCATGTCTTTGGAGGTGGGAGGGGCCTATCCCCAGGTGCATGTCTTTGGAGGTGGGAGGAAGCCGGAGTAGAACCCACGCAGTCACGGGGAGAACATGCAAACTCCACACAGAAAGATCCCGAGCGCAGGATCGAACCCATGGCCTTCGTATTGTGAGGCAGACGCACTAACCCCTCTTTCACCGTGTTTTTTGCAAATAATCATTAACTTAGAATTTAATGGCAGCAACACATTGCAAAAAGGTTGGCACAGGGGCATGTTCACCACTGTGTTACATGGCCTTTCCTTTGAACAACACTCAGTAAACGTTTGGGAACTGAGGAGACACATTTTTGAAGCTTCTCAGGTGGAATTCTTTCCCATTCTTGCTTGATGTACAGCTTAAGTTGTTCAACAGTCCGGGGGTCTCCCTTCTGCTATTTTAGGCTTCATAATGCGCCACACATTTTCAATGGGAGACAGGTCTGGACTGGGCGAGAGCTTGGTCAGTTGGTTGTTAAAACACTTGCCCAGCTGTATAGTGGTTACACCTCTAATCAAATGAAGAAGAAGGGAATATGCTTTCCCAGGCCTGCTTAGGTCAGGCTTAATCACCTTTGTACTGGCGTCGGTCTTTTCCGCTCAACTGTGTGCAAATGGGGTATGGCTTCTTCTGCGGCATGTGAGTGTGGTGCAGAGGAGTAAACTGCAGACCACATCATAACATCCTGTCCCATATACAGCCATCCTAACGGGAATCGTGGTCTGGCAGCTGTGGACCAGAGCTTGGTCAGTTGTATAGTGGTTACACCTCTAATCAACATCTTTATCCAAACAAAGAAGAAGGTTTGGACTACATGCAGGCCAGTCTAGTACCTGCACTCTTTTACTATGAAGCCACGCTGTTGTAACACGTGGCTTGGCATTGTCTTGCTGAAATAAGCAGGGGCGTCCATGATAACGTTGCTTGGATGGCAACATATGTTGCTCCAAAACCTGTATGTACCTTTCAGCATTAATGGTGCCTTCACAGATGTGTAAGTTACCCATGCATTGGGCACTAATACACCCCCATACCATCACAGATGCTGGCTTTTCAACTTTGCGCCTATAACAATCCGGATGGTTAATTTCCTCTTTGGTCCGGAGGACACGACGTCCACAGTTTCCAAAAACAATTTGAAATGTGGACTCGTCAGACCACAGAACACTTTTCCATTTTGCATCAGTCCATCTTAGATGAGCTGGGGCCCAGCAAAGCCGGCCGCGTTTCTGGGTGTTGTTGATAAATGGCTTTGGCTTTGCATAGTAGAGTTTTAACTTGCACTTACAGATGTAGCGATGAACTGTAGTTACTGACAGTGGTTTTCTGAAGTGTTCCTGAGCCCATGTGGTGATATCCTTTACACACAGTTTTGATGCAGTACCGCCTGAAGGATCGAAGGTCTCGGGCATTCAATGTTGGTTTTCAGCCCTGCTGCTTACATAGAGTAATGTCTCCAGATTCTCTGAACCTTTTATTGATATTACGGACCGTAGATGGTGAAATCCCTAAATTCCTTGCAATAGCTGGTTGAGAAATGTTGTTCTTAAACAATTTGCTCACGCATTTGTTTGCACAAAGTATTGACTTTCGCCCCATCCTTGTTTGGAAATGACTGAACATTTCATGGATGCTGCTTTTATACCCAATCATGGCACCCACCTGTTCCCAATTAGCCTGTTCACCGGTGGGATGTTCCAAATAAGTGTTTGATGAGATTTCCTCAACTTTCTCAGTCTTGTGCCAGCTTTTTTGAAACATGTTGCAGGCATGCTAATATTAGCAAAAAATAAAGTATAATAAGGCCATGCAGCATAAGGCATTAGTAAGTACTTAATTACGACTAATTAAGAGCCAATATGTTACTATAAATAAATAATAATAAATGGGTTATACTTGTATAGCGCTTTTCTACCTTCAAGGTACTCAAAGCGCTTTGACACTATTTCCACATTCACCCATTCACACACACATTCACACACTGATGGCGGGAGCTGCCATGCAAGGCGCTAACCAGCAGCCATCAGGAGCAAGGGTGAAGTGTCTAGCCCAAGGACACAACGGACGTGACTAGGATGGTAGAAGGTGGGAATTGAACCCCAGTAACCAGCAACCCTCCGATTGCTGGCCCAGTACTAATTTGCATATTAATAAGAAACTAATTAATGGTAAGGAAGTGTAAGTCTAAGTCTAACCCAGTGCGCCCTATGGTTCGGAAAATACGTTATATTAAATTATTGTTCATTTTCACCACAATTCAGCTCTAGCAGAGATTTAAAAGTGCATTCTGGTTTTGAATTGGCTCATGTTTGTTTTGTAAGATCCTCCTTCCCTGGACAAAGTGTCACTGTTCCCTGATGTTGCTAAAATTCTCTTAAAATGCCATTTTTCTTTTTGATGCCCTCCTCTTCCCTCTCGCAAGGTCCAGAAGTGTCCTGTCACAGTGCAGCTGTTTTCCTTCTCTCCTCAAATGACTTGTCTTTTCTTTCCTTCTCGTTTTCCCCACCTGCACCACACCTTTTTTCCTGCTCCATTCCTCTCTCTCTTGCTTCTCTCTTTCCATCTCTGTATCTGATTGTTTTGTGTCCCGGGGAGCCAGTGAAGGAAAGCTGGTGGTCCTGTCTTTGGCCATCGGTGTGGCCGAGCAAGACGACTTTGCCAATATCCCTGACCTGCAAGAAACGGCACAGGCGGCCCCTGCAGCCAGTCAGGAGCCCCCCCTCGAGAAGAGGTACCATATAATGTATGGGAGCGCTTGTGTGTGTAAGTCCGTGTGTGTGTGTGTGTGTGTGTGTGTGTGTAAGTCCGTGTGTGTGTTAGGGAGAGTGGCAAATGAAAGGATGTGATGGGTATGATATCGAAGAACAAGCTTAGAAAGGATTTCTGCAGCAAGGTAGGGGAGAGTAGTTTTGACTAATGGTGAGCCATATCACTTAAATGCTTTATGATAAACAATGTACTGTATTTTTCGGAGTATAAGTCGCTCCGGAGCAACGTTCCCTCTAAGGTGCGCGCCTGTGCAATTGAGCACTGCTCAAGCGTCCTCTGCACACGGCAAATCTATGCCACGCACAAAATCAAATAAAAAAATAAGCGCATAACAATTTTCGACACGACACGGACACGACAGAGAAAACAGTTTTCGTCATCATTGTTCAAATATTGTAACGTCTGTCGAGACGCTTTGAGGACATGAATTCCATCCATCACTTTACTGAGCGGCCATAAACACATCACCAAAACATTAGTAAAAAAAATTATATCTAGCAAAACTGGACATTTTCTGCAGTACAAATCAGACCAAAAGCAACTTTGTTATATCAACAGCAGCCGCTCGCTCTTTCTCACTTGCGCCAACACATGCACATATGGCACTTAGCCAGTGATGCGTTTACAGCCACACAAAAAGTCGGACAACTCCAACACCACACATAAAGTGTCATTCCAGGTCGTTACATTATGATTTACCAATCAAATGTGTGCTTATTCTAGTGTCATTTATTAGGAATCTTAATTTATAAATATTAATCATGAAATGCTGTTCGTATATTAAATAAATACTAATAAAAATATATTTTTTACAAACAGGAAGTTGCAGGAATGTACGCATGATCCCCTGCTTACATCTCATTGTGCAACATGTGAATGTTTTAATGGGAACTAAATGCAATGTCTGAAAGGGGTACAAATTACAAACCCCGTTTCCATATGAGTTGGGAAATTGTGTTAGATGTAAATATAAACGGAATACAATGATTTGCAAATCCTTTTCAACCCATATTCAGTTGAATGCACTACAAAGACAACATATTTGATGTTCAAACTCATAAAGTTTTTAGTTTTTTTTTGCAAATAATAATTAACTTAGAATTTCATGGCTGCAACACGTGCCAAAGTAGTTGGGAAAGGGCATGTTCACCACTGTGTTCAATCAATCAATCAATCAATGTTTATTTATATAGCCCTAAATCACAAGTGTCTCAAAGGGCTCTACAAGCCACAACGACATCCTCGGTACAGAGCCCACATACGGGCAAGGAAAAACTCACCCCAGTGGGACGTCAATGTGAGTGACTATGAGAATCCTTGGAGAGGACCGCATATGTGGGTAACCCCCCCCCTCTAGGGGAGACCGAAAGCAATGGATGTCGAGTGGGTCTGACATAATATTGTGAAAGTCTAACACATCAGCGAGAGTCCAGTCCATAGTGGGGCAAGCAGGAACCAGCAGCGTAGAGATGTCCCCATCTGATGGACAGGCTAGCGGTCCACCCCGGGTTTGGAGCAGAGTAGAAAAGAAAAGAAAAGAAACGGCAGATCAACTGGTCTAAACAGGGAGTCTATTTAAAGGCTAGAGTATACAAATGAGTTTTAAGATGAGACTTAAATGCTTCTACTGAGGTAGCATCTCTAACTTTTACCGGGAGGGCATTCCATAGTATTGGAGCCCGAATAGAAAACGCTCTATAGCCCGCATACTTTTTTTGGGCTCTGGGAATCACTAATAAGCCGGAGTTCTTTGAACGCAGATTTCTTGCCGGGACATATGGTACAATACAATCTGCAAGATAGGCAGGAGCTTGACCGTGTAGTATTTTATACGTAAGTAGTAAAACCTTAAAGTCGCATCTTAGGTGCACAGGAAGCCAGTGCAAGTGAGCCAGTATAGGCGTAATATGATCAAACTGTCTTGTTTTTGTCAAAAGTCTAGCAGCCGCATTTTGTACCATCTGTAATCTTTTAATGCTAGACATAGGGAGGCCCGAAAATAAAACGTTACAGTAATCGAGACGAGATGTAACGAACGCATGAATAATGATCTCAGCATCGCTTGTGGACAAAATGGGATGAATTTTAGCGATATTACGGAGATGAAAGAAGGCCGTTTTAGTAACACTCTTAATGTGCGACTCAAACGAGAGAGTTGGGTCGAAGATAATACCCAGATTCTTTACAGAGTCACCTTGTTTAATTGTTTGGTTGTCAAATGTTAAGGTGGTATTTTTAAATAGATGTCGGTGTTGAGCAGGACCGATAATCAGCATTTCCGATTTCTTAGCGTTGAGTTGCAAAAAGTTAGCGGACATCCATTGTTTAATTTCATTAAGACACGCCTCCAGCTGACTACAATCCGGCGTGTTGGTCAGCTTTAGGGGCATGTAGAGTTGAGTGTCATCAGCATAACAGTGAAAGCTAACACCGTATTTGCGTATGATGTCACCTAGCGGCAGCATGTAAATACTAAAGAGTGCAGGGCCAAGAACCGAACCCTGGGGAACTCCGCACGTTACCTTAACATAGTCCGAGGTCACATTGTTATGGGAGACACACTGCATCCTGTCAGTAAGAAAAGAGTTAAACCAAGACAAGGCTAAGTCTGTCATCCCAATACGCGTTTTGATACGCTCTAATAAGATATTATGATCAACAGTATCGAAAGCGGCGCTAAGATCAAGAAGCAGCAACATAGATGACGCATCAGAATCCATCGTTAGCAATAGATCATTAGTCATTTTTGCGAGGGCTGTCTCCGTAAAGTGATTTGCCCTGAAACCGGATTGAAAAGGTTCACAGAGATTGTTAGTCACTAAGTGTTCATTTAGCTGCTGTGCTACAATTTTTTCGAGGATTTTCGAGATAAACGGAAGGTGGGACACCGGCCGGTAGTTTACCAGGAGATCAGGATCGAGGTTAGGTCTTTTGAGTAGAGGATGAATAACCGCTTTTTTGAATGCTAGGGGAACAGTGCCAGAGGAAAGTGATAAGTTTATAATATTTAACACTGACGGACCTAATAAAACAAAAAGCTCCTTGATAAGTTTCCCAGGAATTGGGTCAAGTAAACATGTTGTTTGTTTTGTCCCATTTACACATTTTGACAATTCCTCCAATGTTATTTCATCAAAGAGAGAGAAACTATTTTGGAGGGCGGTATCCGTCATATATACAGTCGTATTTGTGTTAATAGAACCCAGTTGTAGCTGAGATGCATTGTCTTTAATCTCTTTTCTAATGACTTCAATTTTCTTATTAAAGAAATTCATAAAGTCATCTGCTGAGTGGGTGGAGCTACTGGGAGGAGTCCCTTGTTGGGTTAGCGATGCTACTGTACTAAACAGAAATTTAGGATCATTTTTGTTGAGGTGGATGAGATTTGAGTAATATTTAGCTTTAGCTGAGGTAAGCATGCGTTTATAAGTTATTAAACTATCACACCATGCTTGATGGAAAACCTCAAGTTTAGTCGCACGCCATTTGCGTTCCAGCTTTCTACATGATAATTTCTGGGCTTTAGTTTCTTCTGTAAACCATGGGGTACGCCTTTTAGGGGCCCTTTTTAGCTTTAGCGGTGCTACAATATCAATGGTGTCGCGCAGGGCGTCATTAAAGTTGTTAGTGAGGTTATCAATAGAGCCCACATAATTTGGGAATGGTGCCATTACCGAAGGCAGTAGGTCAGTAAGAGTCGTCGTTGTGGCAGCATTAATGTTGCGGCTGCTATAGTAGTTATTATTATTTTTATTAGTTTGTTGACAATGAGTCAGAACTTTGAATTTTATAAGGTAATGTTCGGACATTACTTTAGTGTACGGGAGTATCGTAACTTTAGAGGTGGTGACACCCCTGACAAGCACTAGATCTATCGTATTACCGTTGCGATGCGTGGGTTCATTTATTATTTGTGTAAGACCACAGCTATCAATTATAGTCTGGAGCGCCACGCATGGAGGGTCCGATGGGGTATTCATATGGATATTAAAGTCCCCCATTATGATTATATTGTCGGCGTGCGTCACTAGATCGGCAACAAACTCTGAGAATTCACTGATGAAGTCCGAATAGGGCCCAGGGGGGCGGTAGATAACAGCCAGGTGGAGAGGCAGCGGTGTGACAAACCTCAAAGTGAGCACCTCAAACGAGTTATATTTATTATTTAGGTTAGGTGTAAAATTATAGTTTTCATTGTATATTAGTGCGACACCCCCTCCCCTTTTAAGAGGTCGGGCAACATGTGTATTGGTATAGTTAGGAGGAGATGCTTCATTTAGCGCAAAAAAATCGTCTGGTTTGAGCCAGGTCTCGGCGAGACCAACGACGTCAAGTTTGTTGTCTCTAATGACTTCATTAACTAATAACGTTTTGGAAGATAATGATCTTATGTTTAAAAAGCCCATATTATAGGTAGTGGGCTGTTTTGAGGATTGTTTGTTGAAATTTTCCGAAGTAGCAATATTAATAATGTTGCGTTTATTATGCGTATTGCACTTTAAATAGTTTTGACCATATCTAGGAATTGATACGACGGGGATATTCAGATTGTTTGCTTGATGTTGCGATAAACTGAACGCATCATAGTTAGCTACCTCAGTACAATGTATGTCTGCCTCTGACACGGTCACAAAAGAAAAAACATTATGTGAGTTGTGTTTTATTCTAAGAGAATTGCTATGTGTGCAGGGATTATCCAGCCTGACGCCGGCTAGTTCTAGTTTAAATGGCTTCTTACCCGGAGACTCCACGTTTCTTTGGTTAGCTTTTCTCTTTGTTGTTAGCCCAGCTCGGCATCCCCGCTTCTGCTTCCGCTCGCACCGCTTATGTCGTCTCCATTGGCGGTCACCGCTAGCACTTGACTCCGCTGCTACAAAGGCCGCTCGATGTAGCCCACGAAGTATTCCCATGCTAGCGAGGAGGTCCACCGTACATGCATCTTTCAGTCTATAACGACCCGATCCATCCACATCCAGAATTGTCTGTCAGTCATATGTGATCACAGAGTGTTCACGCTTTGAGCCAGCCATGAAATTGACAGAAATGACGGGTGTTTTTTGCCAAATCGCTCTACACTCCCAAGAGCATTAGTGAGCCGCAGCATTTCTCATGCGCCGCCATTTTGTCCAAAGTGTTACATGGCCTTTCCTTTTAACAACACTCAGTAAACGTTTGGGAACTGAGGAGACACATTTTTGAAGCTTCTCAGGTGGAATTCTTTCCCATTCTTGCTTGATGTACAGCTTAAGTTGTTCAACAGTCCGGGGGTCTCCCTTCTGCTATTTTAGGCTTCATAATGCGCCACACATTTTCAATGGGAGACAGGTCTGGACTACAGACAGGCCAGTCTAGTACCCGCACTCTTTTACTATGAAGCCACGTTGATGTAACACATGGCTTGGCATTGTCTTGCTGAAATAAGCAGGGGCGTCCATGGTAACGTTGCTTGGATGGCAACATATATTGCTCCAAAACCTGTATGTACCTTTCAGCATTAATGGTGCCTTCAGAGATGTGTAAGTTACCCATGTCTTGGGCACTAATACACCCCCACACCATCACAGATGCTGGCTTTTCAACTTTGCGCCTATATCAATCCGGATGGTTCTTTTCCTCTTTGGTCCGGAGGACACAACGTCCACAGTTTCCAAAAACAATTTGAAATGTGGACTCGTCAGACCACAGAACACTTTTCCACTTTGTATCAGTCCATCTTAGATGTGCTCAGGCCCAGCGAAGGCGACAGCGTTTCTGGGTGTTGTTGATAAATGGTTTTCGCCTTGCATAGGAGAGTTTTAACTTGCACTTACAGATGTAGCGACCAACTGTAGTTACCGACAGTGGGTTTCTGAAGTGTTCCTTGAGCCCATGTGGTGATACCCTTTACACACTGATGTCGCTTGTTGATGCAGTACAGCCTGAGGGATGGAAGGTCACGGGCTTAGCTGCTTACGTGCAGTGATTTCTCCAGATTCTCTGAACCCTTTGATGATATTACGAACCGTAGATGGTGAAATCCCTAAATTCCTTGCAATAGCTGCTTGAGAAAGGTTTTTCTTAAACTGTTCAACAATTTGCTCACGCATTTGTTGACAAAGTGGTGACCCTCGCCCCATCCTTGTTTGTGAATGACTGAGCATTACATGGAATCTACTTTTATACCCAATCATGGCACCCACCTGTTCCCAATTAGCCTGTTCACCTGTGGGATGTTCCAAATAAGTGTTTGATGAGCATTCCTCAACTTTATCAGTATTTATTGCCACCTTTCCCAACTTCTTTGTCACGTGTTGCTGCCATCAAATTATAAAGTTAATGATTATTTGCAACAACAAAAAAAAGTTTATCAGTTAGAACATCAAATATGTTGTCTTTGTAGCATATTCAACTGAATATGGCTTGAAAAGGATTTGCAAATCATTGTATTTCGTTTATATTTACATCTAACACAATTTCCCAACTCATATGGAAACGGGGTTTGTAATTGAAAAAAACACTGGAGCTCTACGTTGAAATGAAAAGAGCTGTTGGGAAACACATTTCTGCAATTTTAGAAAAAGCTAAAAAGGCGAAGCTCTGTGTGTGTTAGCTGTGAAAGCTATAATGAAGCCATAAATCACAGCATCGCAGTCATTTGCACCCATATGTGCCACTCTTATTTCCCCTCTACACATTTTGCCAAATCAAAAAAAATTGTGTTTTCTCAAGCCGATTACCTTTTTTTTTTATCTGGCGATGATAATTATCTTCTGTATCACGACATTCTTCTCTCCATTCCTTTTTTTTGTGTTTGTCATTTCACTCTTGCCACCCCACTCCCACCATAGTTATCACATTCCCTTTGTATTTTCATGTTTTTATTTTTTTATTATTCTAGTCTCTTCTACTGCTGTCTTTTTTTCCCTCGCCTCATGCTCATTATGTGCCTTCAATCACCCTCTGCTGCTCTCAGAGTCCCGTCTCTGTAGCTCAATGGCCCAGAGAGCCTTCTCATTATTCCACAACATGTTCGTCGCTTACATAAATATTCTGTTAAAAATAAACCTGTTCCTTGCCTGCCACCTTGCACATTAGCGGCCAAAAAAAATACCACTCATCTATGAGGATCCATTACGCTCATCTCCCAAAATAATTGCTTTTTGGAGTGGTATGAAGCATTTCATGAATTACAAATGACTACATTGGCTCTTTCTTGTGAAACAAACTGCTCAAAGCGCTCTGTGCTTGTGTGGTACACAACAGCTATGTGGCGTCAGGGGCAGAATTACCATTATGCCTTTGGAAGTTGCCAAAATGTCATGATAAAAACCATTAATTATTTTATTTTTATTTACATTTTTTGTTTTAATTTGTGCACTTAAAAAAAATAAAAATAATAAAAAAAAATATATATATATATACATATACAGTCGTGGTCAAACCTTTACATACACTTGTAAAGAACATAATGTCATGGCTGTCTTGAGTTTCCAATATTTTCTACAACTCTTATTTTTTTGTGATAGAGTGATTGGATCACATACTTGTTTGTCACAAAAAAACACCGACCTTTCCTCCAGAAGGTCTTATCTTTGTTCATGCCAAAAATTGAGCTGTTTGGCCACAATACCCAGCAGTATGTTTGGAGGAGAAAAGGTGAGGCCTTTAATCCCAGGAACACCATGCCTACCGTCAAGCATGGTGGTGGTAGTATTATGCTTTGGGCCTGTTTTGCTCCCAGTGGAACTGGTGCTTTAAAGAGAGTAAATGGGACAATGAAAAAGAAGGATTACCTCCAAATTCTTCAGGACAAGCTAAAATCATCAGCCCAGAGGTTGGGTCTTGGGCGCAGTTGGGTGTTCCAACAGGACAATGACCCCAAACACATGTCAAAAGTGGTAAAGGAATGGCTAAATCAGGCTAGAATGAAGGTTTTAGTATGACCTTCCCAAAGTCCTGACTTAAACGTGTGGACAATGCCGAAGAAACAAGTCCATGTCAAAAAACCAACACATTTAGCTGAACTGCAACCATTTTGGCAAAGGGAGTGGTCAAAAATTCCACCAGAAGCTTGTGGATGGCTACCAAAAGTGCCTTATTGCAGTGAAACTAGCCAAGGGACATGTAAGCAAATATTAACATTGCTGTATGTATACTTTTGACCCAGCACATTTGCTCACATTTTCAGTAGACTCATAATTAATTCATAAAAGAAGCAAACTTCATGAATGTTTTTTGTGACCAGCAAGTATGTGCTCCAATCACTCTAACACAAAAAATAAGACAGCCATGACATGATATCAACTTTTGACCACGACTGTATATACAAACCAATGGCGGTTTGTGCGTTTCCCACCTAGGCCTTCAGTGATGTCCGACTTCAATGATTACCTCTCAAAATACCATCATTGATGTCACCACATGATCATTGCTGGATAAATACTATACAGGAACACATTTACGCACTACTGTGCATTGAAACACCTCAACAGTGTACAAAACAGGTTATTTTCTGGCGCTTTTAAAAATAAATAAACCCGCATCATAAATTAAAACATATCTTATGTGGTACTGTGAAAATTAAAATTGAAAAAAACATATTAAACATGAAAAAATGCAATATTTGAACTTACTATTTGTAGCACCTTTCGACTGTAGATTCAAGTGGACGGGACGACTGAGCTAGCTTCCGGGGTTGGCCAACATGGTCTCACAAAATGTAGTTTCTCTTTAACTATCCTTCTTGAAAATGGCCTTGCAAATATATATCTGCCACCTAATTGACGTTTTGTTCTCCTTCTTTGTGGGTTTCTCTGCTACGGCTACGCTCCGGTGCAACACTTCCTGATTTCCTAAACTGCAACCTCTGATTGGATACTCACTCGGGAGTGACAAGTGAGTATCCAATCTTAGTCACGTTAACGTCAGGCTACCTAGATAGGCTACTGTCAACAACTTGTGATCTGACTGGCTATCGCAACTGTCTATCAACTGTATGTGTCTGTTCACTTACAGTGCACAGACATTGTTGGATCTGAAGGCTCTGGGCAGATTTGGTACAGCATGGCAACATAAGCGAGCTGAATTCTGATTGGATAAAAACCCTAACCTAAAAACAACAGCAAGGAAGGAGCATAATATGACATGAAGAGAATATGAATACTTTTAGATATTTAGGTAAAGTAAATTCAAAAATAATTTCACCTTTAATTATGATCATGATTTCTGGTTATGTTAGGCCAGCAGAGAAGGCCTTGCTGGATCTGACGGCACACCACTGATAAAAACTGTATTTATCTTATTTTTTAAAATACATTTTGGCCAAAGGGGGCGCATTTTAATTTGTTACACACACTTCTTATTACATATGTTGGCCAGAGGGGGAGCACTCAAATTTCTTACACACACTTGTTATTTCATATGTTGACCAGACGGGGCGCACTTTTATACCCGACACAAAGTCAATTTTTAAAAATCCCTCTTTTTTGGGACCACCCTCATTTTGATAGATTTCACCACCAGGGGTGCAAATGAGATCTCTATTTTTTTGTAACGTGCTTAAGGCCGATGACAAACGAGTCACGGACCACAGATGGCCCATGTGCCGCACTTTGGGCACCCCAGCTTTAGAAGTTAACTGTTAATGACCACTATAGTCTTAGTACCGTAGTGTATTTGTTCATCCTATGGTCACATATGGGACGCGGGTTGTCTTACATCAGCACCGGAAGTCGTAAAAAATCAGCTGTTCATCTGCCGGGTTTTTTCGGGGATGAATAGGGAAGTCCTTCTTTAGCTGCCGTCTTGTTTTATCATATATCGCTGCTTTTGCACCTGTCAATGTTTACTTTTGCATGCACATTAAATCAATGAAAAAATCCTGACTTTGGAGCAATGTTCACAGACTCTTAAGTTAAAGTTAAAGTACCCATGATTGTCACAGACACACACGCACACACTAGGTGTGGCGAAATTATTCTCTGCATTTGACCCATCACCCTTGATCACCCCCTGGGAGGTGAGGGGAGCAGTGAGCAGCACCCGCGCCCGGGAATGTAGTATTTGGCTCTCTATTAGATGCAATGGTTTTCCATATTGGGACAATGATTTCGGTCCTAAATTGTTCACCCGTCCTCATATGGAAGGTACTTTTCCCTGTTGATGTCTCAAGAAGGGTAGAAATTAGAGATGTCCGATAATATCGGCAGGCCGATATTATCGGCAGATAAATGCTTTAAAATGTGATATCGGAAATTATCGGTATCGGTTTTGTATTATCGGTATCGTTTTTTTTTTTTTTGTTTTTTTATTAAATCAACATAAAAAACAGAAGATACACTTACAATAGTACACCAACCCAAAAAACCTCCCTCCCCCATTCACACTCATTCACACAAAAGGATTGTTTCTTTCTGTTATTAATATTCTGCTTCCTACATTATACATCAATATATATCAATACAGTCTGCAAGGGATACAGTCCGTAAGCACACATGATTGTGCGTGCCGCTGGTCCACTAATAGTACTAACCTTTAACAGTTAATTTTACTCATTTTCATTAATTACTAGTTTCTATTTAACTGTTTTTATATTGTTTTACATTCTTTTTTATTCAAGACATTTTTTTAAATTTATCATATTTTATTTTATTTTATTTTTTTAAAAGGACCTTATCTTCACCATACCTGGTTGTCCAAATTAGGGATAATAATGTGTTAATTCCACGACTGTATATATCGGTATCGGTTGATATCGGTATCTGTAATTAAGAGTTGGACAATATCGGAATATCGGATATCGGCAAAAAAGCCATTATCGGACAGCCCTGGTGGAAATACAATAACACACACACACACACACACACACACACACACACACACACACACACACACACACACACACACACACACACACACACACACACACACACACACACACACACACACACACACACACACACACACACACACACATAAATACACAAACACACACACACACGCACACACACCTTAAAATGGCATAGTAGGGTAAAAACATTTAGATTATTCCCCACAGCAATTTTTCCTCACCAGTGTTTCTTTCGTTAGTATGAGGCATGTGTTGAACTAGAGCACCATTACAAGACCGATAGCTGCTTTATCATTCCTGGCCAACGTTCTGCTACTTAAAACCGCCTCCAAACATAGCTATAGATGTTTCTCCCACAAAGGGTAACCATAAAAAAAAACGTTTTTAAAGGCCTACTGAAAGCCACTACTAGCGACCACGCAGTCTGATAGTTTATATATCAATGATGAAATCTTAACATTGCAACACATGCCAATACGGGCGGGTTAACTTATAAAGTGACATTTTAAATTTCCCACCAAACTTCCGGTTGAAAACGTCTATGTATGAGGACGTATGCGCGTGACGTCAATCGTTGAAATGGAAGTATTCGGACGCCATTGAATCCAATACAAAAAGCTCTGTTTTCATCTCAAAATTCCACAGTTTTCTGGACATCTGTTTTGGTGAATCTTTTGCAATTTGTTTAATGAACAATGAAGACTGCAAAGAAGAAAGTTGTAGGTGGGATCGGTGTATTAGCGGCTGGCTGCAGCAACACAACCAGGAGGACTTTGAGGTGGATAGCAGACGCGCTATCCGACGCAAGCCGCCGACCGCATTGATGAACGGGTGAAGTTCTTCGTCGCACCGCCGATCGCTGGAACGCAGGTGAGCACGGGTGTTGATGAGCAGATGAGGGCTGGCTGGTGTAGGTGGATAGCTAATGTTTTTAGCATAGCTCTGTGAGGTCCCGTTGCTAAGTTAGCTTCAATGGCGTCGTTAGCAACAGCATTGTTAAGCTTCGCCAGGCTGGAAAGCATTAACCGTGTATTTACATGTCCATGGTTTAATAGTATTGTTGATTTTCTGTCTATCCTTCCAGTCAGGGGCTTATTTCATTTGTTTCTATATGCAGTTAAGCCAGATGCTATCATGTTAGCTCCGTAGCTAAAGTGTTTCGCCGATGTATTGTCGTGGAGATAAAAGTCACTGTGAATGTCCATTTCGCGTTCTCGACTCTCATTTTCAAGAGGATATAGTATCCCAGGTGGTTTAAAATACAAATCCGTGATCCACAATAGAAAAAGGAGAGAGTGTGGAATCCAATGAGCCAGCTTGTATCTAAGTTACGGTCAGAGCGAAAAACGATGCATCCTGCACTGCACTCTAGTCCTTCACTCTCACGTTCCTCATTCACAAATCTTTCATCCTCGCTCAAATTAATGGGGTAATCGTCGCTTTCTCGGTCCGAATCTCTCTCGCTGCATTGAAAACAATGAAGAAATGTGAGGAGCCTTTCAACCTTAGACGTCACGCTACTTCCGGTACAGGCAAGGCTTTTTTTTATCAGCGACCAAAAGTTGCGAACTTTATCGTCGATGTTCTCTACTAAATCCTTTCAGCAAAAATATGGCAATATCGCGAAATGATCAAGTATGACACATAGAATGGATCTGCTATCCCCGTTTAAATTTAAAAAAAAAAAAAATTCAGTAGGCCTTTAAACTTTATAAACTGTCCTCTGTGGAAGAAGATGTCTTTTATTAACATCAAAACTACCTCAATTTCCCAGGATTAGTATACAATTCAAACGGCCATTTCCTGCATATTACGTCTGGCTTGTCCATCTTTTGTGCTCACCTGGAAACCTCCTTTAATGGCTCGTGAAATCTACTAATATGCACAACAAGAGGCGGGCGATGCAAGGCTGCTCGGTCCAGCACACAGCCACGACTGCTCACCTCCATTAACCTGGATGGAGTTCTTTGTGTTATTTTTTATAGATTAACCTGAGGTTCATGTAATTTCTTGGAAATAGAATAAAAATGTAATGTAGGATTGAGATTATAATTAAAGACTTGAAGACCGTAACCTTTTCGGCGAGCATTTATACGCCCTCCACCTGTGCTGTCAACTAATTTCACTTGAGCCACCTATTGTGTTGTGTGTCTATTGACACATTGCAGGCTAAAGTGTACGGTGAGTGATTTAGTCACACTTTAATTGGATGCTAAATATAGAGGCTCAAACACAACCCATGGTGTGTAAGCAGTACTCAGTGACAGTTTTCTACGAATGTATGATTATCTGTAGTGTGTTAGTGATGACTTCACAGATGTCCTACTATGATCAAATCTACAGTATCTACATTTTTACCATATTGCCGATGATCATCTGGAAACAGCCTAAAGCTGAAAATAAGGCTTTGTTTTTGTTCATTTCACTTTATTTAAAACACCACATAACATTCTGTGTATTGACATATTTCTGTGGCCATCACTAGTGATGATGTTCGAACCCGATTCTCCCGGTTGTTCGATAGGAAAAGAACCGATTCCATGGACTCGAATCCCCTTTTGAGAACCGGTTCCCGTTATCGAGGCCACTATAGTCAATCAATCAATCAATCAATGTTTATTTATATAGCCCTAAATCACAAGTGTCTCAAAGGGCTGTACAAGCCACAACGACATCCTCGGTACAGAGCCCACATACGGGCAAGGAAAAACTCACCCCAGTGGGACGTCGGTGAATGACTATGAGAAACCTTGGAGAGGACCGCATATGTGGGTAACCCCCCCCCTCTAGGGGAGACCGAAAGCAACGGATGTCGAGTGGGTCTGACATAACATTGTGAAAGTCCAGTCCACAGTAGTAAAGAAAAAGAGTTGGTTCTTTATTCAAATCCCTGGGAACGAATCCCAAATTGGCAATGTTATGCCCATTTGATTGTAGACTCTTACTGACACCTTGTGGCGATATGAAAATACTATGCGTCAATAGTTTGGGCACTTCCGGGTTGACGATGTTAGTCTAGTTCATGAGACAATTGAGAAGTAGACAAGTTGTGTTAGCTTACAGGCCTTGGAAAATATAAGTCTGTAAGTAAACTGTTTAGCTTGTTTATGTAACTCAATATTAAGGTGGAAAGTGGCTACATTTAATAGTAAGATGTTTATTGAAAAACGATTTTTGTGCACTGTTTCAATGGATGTTTTGAGGACTTAAAATGGCTGCCAGTCGTGTATTTCCACCATCGAAATAATTTCAACACTCAGAAGTAATTGTTTGATGATAGTACTGTATATTTGTGTGAAGCTAATATTTACATATTGTGTATTACATTTCAGTATGTTAATTGCATCACATAGCTTATACATTTGTCATTGTGTGTATTTCAGTTTAAAAAATAAATAAATAACAGTCCAGTGCAAGACAAAAGTAAAGATAGGAAAAGACAAAGCAAGATCAACAACAATAAAGAGCCTAAATGGATTAATCTACTTTGGAACTTTATTAGACGTCATGGATTGTTTGTTAGCTGTCTGCCTGTATGTGTAGTTAGTATGTTCCAATAGCTGCAGAAGTGCACTTTTTGGAGAGCTGTATTATTTTCAGTTTTGTGCCCAAGGGACTGATTTTATTTAAAACTATATTATTATTTATACACCTATAGTGATCACAGAGACAGGTTGTTTTTGTGTTACTGTATATATTTGTTTTTCTGAAAAATCCCACTTAATATACTTTGGGTAACAACAGTCAATATTTATTTATTTTATTTTTTTAGGGGGGTAACAGTCAATATTTATTTGTTTATTTTATTTTAGTTTTTTCTTATAAAATAAAAGTGAGCTTTTGTTAAACCAAATGTTTTTTTCCATATACAACAACCTATCAGTGCTGCATTTGACACTGTCGACCACTCAATACTTTTGGACAGGTTGGAAAACTGGGTGGGGATCTCAGGCACAGTTTTAAGCTGGTTCAAGTCATATCTACAAGATAGGAACTATTTTGTTTCCATTGGTGACTTTGTATCAGAACCAACCAACGTAACGTGTGGAGTCCCCCAAGGTTCAATCTTGGGGCCGACTTTATTTAACATCTATATGCTCCCACTAGGACAAATCATGCAAAATAATAACATTGACCATCATTGCTATGCCGATGACACCCAAATCTATGTAGCGCTATCACCAAATGACTATCGCCCCATAGATCTTCTGTGCCAGTGCATTGAGCAAGTCAAACACTGGATGTGCCAAAATTTCCTACAACTAAATGAAGATAAAACTGAGATAATTGTTTTTGGTGCTAAAAAAGAAAGGTTTAAAGTCATCCAACACCTTCAATCACTGTCCCTGAAAACCTCAAATAAAGCCAGAAATCTTGGGGTTATTTTAGATTCTGATTTACATTTCGACAGTCACATCAAATCAGTAACAAAATCGGCCTACTATCACCTCAAAAATGTAAAAAGACTTAGAGGGCTCATGTCAGCTCAAGACTTAGAAAAACTTGTACATGCCTTTATTACCAGTAGGCTAGACTATTGTAATGGTCTCCTTGCAGGTCTTCCCAAAAAAACTGTCAGGCAGCTACAGCTTGTTCAGAACGCTGCTGCTAGAGTTCTAACAAAGACCAAAAAATGTGAGCACATTACACCAATTCTTAAATCCTTACATTGGCTCCCTGTACATCAGAGAATAGATTTCAAAATCCTCCTGCTCACATATAAATCACTACATGGTCTAGGGCCCAAGTATATCACTGATATGCTCCCACTATATACGCCCTCTAGATCACTAAGATCTTCTGAGACCAATCTGTTAGCGGTTCCAAGAGTAAACTCAAATCAAGGGAGATCATCATTCAGTCACTATGCAACACATAGCTGGAATAAACTTCCTGAAGATGTCAGACTCTCCCCAACTCTCACTACTTTTAAAACTAGACTAAAGACTTTTATGTTCACCTTAGCTTTCAGCTAAATCTTTTAATCTTTTAACTTTTAACGTCTGCACTGTTTTTATTTTTATTGTCTGCATTTTAATTTTGCTTTTATTTTCTTTCATTTCACTTTGTTGTCTGTGAAGCACTTTGAGTCTGCCTTGTGTATGAAAAGCGCTATACAAATAAAGTTGCCTTGCCTTGCCTTGCCTTGCCTTGCCTATCTGGATTCGATAAGAGAATCGATAAGGAATCGGTTTGATAAGAGGATTTGATAATGGGCTCGAACTCGATAATTTCTTATCAAACATCATCCCTAGCCATCACTTACTCATATATATGCTAGCAATGTCAAGCGATTAAAAACAATTTACGATTCATTAACGTCTTAAGGCCCAAGCTGTTTGTTTACATGTTTTTTTTATTTCTCTTTGCTATTTGGGCTAGAATAAACACTAAAAATCATATTTTTATATGATGTACTTAGTCCATAAGTAACAAACGTGTACTTTATGTGTAGGGACATGCTAATTTTTATTTTTACACTTTTTTTCCCAAATTCCATTGTATGTTAAACTCTTCTGACACCACCAGATAGCAGTATGTGTCCATATGTCGGCATAAGACCCCAATTCAGTAGTGTACACAATTTTGGAAATAACAGCTAAAAGGTGCTGTCCACGCATGGCCTTTAGAGGTTAAAGCCGCTAACATCAGTATCTTGACACAGCTAGACTTATTTTTCGCCGTGGCTACACATTCACATATTTTTTCAAAATATCTAGCTTAGATAACCTATTAGACAATATATACAGATAATGTATTATACTTTGTGCTGCATGGCAGTAATGTTGTAACTTTTAGTCAGGCACAAGAATAGGGCAAGACAACTCGCAAGTTTACAGAGACAATAACGAAAATGTGAAAATTTCAAATTTGATCAACACGATAATAAAACATAACACGCTAAATATCACTGGGCCCCATTCAGCAACCGTTTTTAAGAACAAGTGTTGTTCTTAGGCCCACTTACGGAGTTTTTAAGGAGATTTTTGTATTCACCAATGTTTTCTTAGCTGGGATTTGTTCGTAGGTAAGAACAAAATGTACAAGTGCTCCAGGGCACTCTTGGGGTGGCCTATTTGTTCTTGAGTGTGACAAGTTCCCTTACTTCTATTGTCTAATGTTAAATTAATTTCATACACAAATAGACTCATAGATAGATAGATAGATAGATAGATAGATAGATAGATAGATAGATAGATAGATAGATAGATAGATAGATAGATAGATAGATAGATAGATAGATAAAGATAGACAAGACAGACAGACATATAGCAAAATGAGCAATTTATAGACATTTCAAAATACCATGTGCGTGCACACACACACACACACACACACACACACACACACACACACACACACACACACACACACACACACACACACACACACACACACACACACACACACACACACACACACACACACACACACACACACACACACACACACACACACACACATACTGCAAGATGCCGCAGATCATGCCCTGGGGAGGGAGCGCATATTTCACGACCATGGACGAAGTGACGAATATTTATTTGAATGCTTTAAGCTACCGAGAGCTGTCCCCCCTTTCTTAAACTTACGTTTTGACCTTATGCATTTCCCCCGCGGGATAATACACACATACTGCGCATATTTCACGACCATGTACGAAGTGACAAATATTTATTTGAACGCTTTAAGCTACCGAGAGCTGTCCCCTCTTTCTTAAAATTACGTTTTGACATTATGTAGTTCCCCCGTGGGATAATACACACATACTGCAAGATGGCAAGATGCCGCAGATCATTCCCTGGGGAGGGAGCGCATGTTTCACGACCATGTACGAAGTGACGAATATTTATTTGAACGCTTTAAGCTACCGAGAGATGTCCCCCCTTTCTTAAACTTACGTTTTGACATTATGCATTTCCCCCGCGGGATAATACGAATTTCTCTGCTGTAATCTGTTTGTGTTTGATGTTCGGCTTTTCCGCCGGAATTGTGTCCTTATATGGGGAATTGAGGGCGTTTACCTATGCAAATTACGGCATTAAGGGTGTTTACATATGCATATTGGGGAAATAAGGGCGTGTTTATATGCAAATTATGATAGACATGCACACGCTAACCATTTGGCATTCAGCAACTTAAGAACAGCAGGTGGGAACAATTTGGTCGTTTAAGAACACATCATGAATTTGGATGGACTCCTCTTAGGAAATCACTTAGAGGAAAAGTTAGGAACATATTGCTGAATGGAGACCACTGTGATTAATCACACACAATGAGCGCAATAATTTAACATCCAGATAAAGGCAATGAAAACATACTTCTGATTTCATAAATTCTGGATGACTAGATTAAAACCAAGCCATCCATCAATCCATCCATTTCCTACCGCTTATCCCTTTTGAGGTCGCGGTTGGTGCTGGAGCCTATCTCAGCTACAATCGGGCGGAAGGCGGGGTACACCCTTGACAAGTCACCACCTTATCACAGGACCAACACAGATAGACAGCCAGTTGTTGTCTAATTCGTATTAGACACAGCCTCAGTACTAATCTATTATTGACTCATGTACAGCACTGATCAGTTTATGCAGAATTATAATTGAGTTTCAGCTTAAAGTGTACTTGCTAGTTGATGTTAATATGTCTATATTTGATCTCGCTGTGGAGTATTTCCCGACACGCTTGACCTTGCTTAGTAACTAAGTGTTCACGTATGTGAAGTATCTAAGGGTGAAATAACATACTGTATGGGCCCTCCGCTCGCCCTTCAGCAGTGTGCTAATGCCTAATTGCTAAGCTTGAAAACAATCCAAACAAACACGCCATCCTGCCCACTGGCCATGGCGAGGCCATCTAGGCAACTTTATTCATTAGGCACTGTCGCTGACATTGCGTGTGCACGATCACATGATAAAAACGGCATGAAGGCGTTCCTCGTGACCATGAATTTACGAGGCGGTTGCTCGGGTAGATAAACAGTTTGAAGTAAACGACACGTGAGGGGTGCTGGAATGGAGGTTGCATGTGGGAGAAGAGGAGGAGGAAATGCGGGACAAAATAACAGACGTGTTCAGTCGGATAACAAAATGGTTTTATTGCTCTGATTGGGGCCAAGTGCGCTGAGATGGTTCGGTCCCAGGCATCCATAGGCTGTGGATCTTAGAAAGCCTAATTAGAATGTTGGAGTGGCTTGTTAATGCCTCATTGGTTCTCACTCTTACAATTCCTATGCGATTCAGTGAACCTATACAGTACACACTCCTTCAGCGTGGCTATAAAGAGAAACCCCATTCCCCAAGAGCTTTGAATCTAGATCTCTACGTGAGCAGCCAGTCAGCCGCCCAATGGAGAAGGAGGCTCTCGACTAGGAGGCGGGATGTATACTTATGCCACATTAACATTCAATCCACTTGCCTGTGGCCTTTCAATTATTCATCTGTGGATGTTGCATCATTTTGTGTAAGCCGGTGGAGATGGAGCTTGTTTTAGAATGCATCTGGGAGGTATTAATAGATAGATGCTAATTTCATAGCCTAAAATATGGCATGCATCCTGCAATTGTGCTTGTTTATTGCCAAGTGGGATGTATAATAGTGCTTTATATTTTATGAGATGATTGTGGCGCTTAACTACTGACCGCGTTTGAGAGGCAACATCAAACATAGTCGATGGACATTATGACTTTAAGCGTGTGTGTATTCATCATCCAGTGGTCGGTCATTTTGTGGTGGAACAAAATGACTGTTCAAATTGTATAACCTGTGTGTTTCTTTGAATTGATTAGAACTTGCTGTGTTACTGTGACAGAAAGCTTTTCCGGACTCGCTAATCTGTCGCCTCCTTAGAGGCTTTGGTGAATGTAGCCCCCTGAGGAATCCCCTTCGCCTTGTCCACCGTTCACATCCTTGCATCGCAGGGGAATGTGCATTATCGCTACTTGCTAAGTAAAGGCGAAGTCCAGTCACAAAGCAATGGGTTGTTGGGTGGGTGGTTTGTAGTCTTCTATCCATCCATTAATACTGCGCGTCAAGCAAGGACTGAGGGAAACTCAATCTTCCAAAGGAGCAATTGGAGCGCGGACTCTGTGTACTCTGCACATCCATGCATTATGTGGGCCTGACTGCAGCCTTCTAGGCAGCAGGTACACGCTATTACACATGGAAGGGGAGACAAGCTATTAAGGCAGGCCTGGGCAATTATTTTGACTCGGGAGCCACATTGAGAGAAATGTGTCTGGGGGCTGGTGTGTGTATGTGTATATATACCAGTGGTTCTTAACCTGGGTTCGATCGAACCCTAGGGGTTCGGTGAGTCGGCCTCAGAGGTAAAGACACATCCGACTTATCGTGTAAATAAAAACTTCTCCCTATCGGCGTATTATGGATACCCTCAAACAATGTTCCCTCTAATTTTCCATCTGATTTGCAGGTTTTTTGATTGAACGATTGAAACTTTCACAAGTAGATTGCAAAGGAAGAGAATACATTACATGAAACAGTACAGTTTACACAGTACAGTACATATTCCGTACCATTGACCACTAAATGGTAACACCCGAATAAGTTTTTCAACTTGTTTAAGTTGGGGTTCACGTTAATTAATTCATGGTGATGTGTGAAAGGTGTGTAATTTGTTTTGAGTTCATGCACTGTGTTGGTTTTGTTCTTTCATGCACGGTTCATTTTGTGCACCAGTAAAAAAAACATATAACTTTTTCTTGAATTTGAAAAAAAAAACCATTTTATTTTTCACTAAAGAAGGGTTCGGTGAATGCGCATATGAAACTGGTGGGGTTCGGTACCTCCAACAAGGTTAAGAACCACTGATATATACACTGAATATGAAGTATACATATACTGTATACACACTGAATACCAATTTAATTGCAACACTTTTCATGAGTTGAACTCAAAGATCTAAAATGTTTACTCTATACAAGTGGTTCTTAACCTTGTTTGAGGTACCGAACCCCACCAGTTTCATATGCGCATTCACCGAACCCTTCTTTAGTGAACAATAAAATGTTTTTGTTCTTAATTGTATCTTAATTTATAAATATTAACCATGAAATTATGTTATTATATTAAATAAATACTAATAAAGATATATTTTACAAACAAAGTTACAGGAATGTACACATGATCCCATGTTTACATCTCATTGTGCAACATGTGAATGTTTTAGTGGGAACTAAATGCGATATCTGAAAGGGGTACACATTATTTCCAAAGCAGGAACCCCACCCAGACATACAATACTAGTACACAGCTCATGAAAAACAATATTTTTTGTTATTGTCATTGTAATTGGGCCAAAATATTTATATTAGAAAATAATCTCATGGAAATGACTGCTGTCCTTTGATTATAATAATAAAACATTTAACTTGTTATTTAGTCAGGTTTGGGACCTGTGTGCTGCTGGTGTGGCCACAGTGCATGTTTACGTCTAACGTCGCTCACATGTGCTCCACTGAATGCTCAAGAAGTTTTTGTGTTTGCTCACGCATATGGAAAATTAGAGGGAACATTGCTTGGGGGTATCCATAATACGCCGATAGGAAGAAGTTTTTATTTACACGATGAGTCGGGTGTGTCTTGACCTCCGCGGCGGAGGCTCCGCCGAACCCCTGAGGCCGACTCACCGAACCCCTAGGGTTTGATCGAACCCAGGTTAAGAACCACTGCTCTATACACAAAAGACCTATTTTTCTCAAATATTGTTCACAAATCTGTCTCAATCTGTGTTAGTGAGCATTTCTTCTTTGCCAAGATAATCCTCATAGGCGTGGCATATCAAGGTGCTGATTAAACAGCGTGCCTTAGGCTGCCCACAATAAAAGGCTACTCAGAAATGTGCAGTTTTATCACAATGCCACACATGTCGCAAGTTTTTGAGGGAGCCGGCAGTTGGCAAGGTGACCGTACTATTGGTTGTATTTTGTGAAAAGAATATTAACACAGAGTTGAGAAGGAGCAAAGATATTCAATATTTGTTTGTGAAAATCACATAGAAATCTTCTGGGGGAGGATGACGGCCCTACAGGGGTTTGGTTTACAAACTTTCAGCCCCACCTAAAACAAAATTTTACATTTCAGTAGTTTATAGGTCTAGACTCAAGGTGTCTGTTGCTGAAATGCCACGGCGAACACTGGGGCGCCGAGTCACGGCCAGTCTTCCCATCTGTTCATCGGGTTGGAGGCAGACGTCACTCTCTATTGTCTGGATTATCAGTCCATACATGCCAACCCTCCCGTTTTTAGCGGGAGAATCCCGGTATTCAGCGCCTCTCCCGACAACCTCCCGGCAGAGATTTTCTCCCGACAAACTCCCGGTATTCAGCCGGAGCTGGAGGCCACGCCCCCTCCAGCTCAATGCGGACCTGAGACTGAGTGGGGACAGCCTGTTCTCACGTCCGCTTTCCCACAATATAAACAGCTTGCCTGCCCAATGACGTCATAACATCTAGGGCTTTTAGAGAGTAGAGTGCACAACTGCGCACACAACAAGGAGACGAAGCAGAAGAACGAGGAAATTACAGACATGGCGACGCCGTCGACGAGCAAGATGAAGAAATACGCTTGCAAGTTCCAAAACGAATGGAAACAAGAATTTCAGTTCATCCAGGACAGTTCGGAGGGGAAGGTGTATGTTGCCTGTAAATATGTAGAACAGACTTCTCCATTGAACACGGTGGCCGAAATGATATACTCATCATGAACGGAGAAGTTAAACAGGACAATACTGCCATCTAATGGATAGCCACCGGAACACTGAAATTCAAGTATTTATTTTATGTAAATAAAATAAATAAATATATATATATATATATATATATATATATATATATATATATATATATATATATATATATATATATATATATAGCTAGAATTCACTGGAAGTCAAGTATTTAATACATACATATATATATATATATATATATATATATATATATATATATATATATATATATATATATATATATATATATATATATATATATATATATGTATATATATATATATATATATATATATATATATATATATATATATATATATATATATATATATGTATATATATATATATATATATATATATATATATATATATATATATGTATATATATATATATATGTATATATATATATATGTATATATACATATATATATGTATATGTATATATATATGTATATGTATATATATATATATATATATATATGTATATATATATATATATATATATATATATATATATATATATATATATATATATATATATATATATATATATGAAATATATATGAAATACTCGAGTTGGTGAATTCTAGCTGTAAATAACCACGCCCCCAACCCCGCCCCCCGCCCCCTCAGGGCCAAGACAATCAGACAGGCAACGATTGACACTGACAAACTAGGGTCAATTTATTGTTGCCAATCAGCCTATCACCAGGTGCAGGTGGGAGGAAGCCGGAGTACCCAGAGAGAACCCCCGCAGATACAGGGAGAACACACAAACTTCCCACAGAAAGACCCCAAGCCAGGTAATCAAACCCAGGACCTTCTCGCTGTTAGACACGAGCTCTAACCACTGGTCCACCGTGCAGCCCCAAATAATATTATAATAACAGTACAAATGAATAAATATAAACATGCATCCATCCATCCATCCATTTTTGTACCGCTTGTCCCTCTTGGGGTCGCAAATTATTATTAATAATTAATAGATAATGTATTATTGTATATTAATATAATACCAAGATTGACTGTATTGTTCCCCAGGGAAAAATGTTAATCATGTAGGTCAAAAACTGAAGTGTTATTGTCATCAGCAGTCATCCATGCCTATATTTTCTTTTTTAATAATCTCTTTCATTCTGTGTTAATAATAACTGGATACCATGTTATACTGATAAAGTACAGTACACTAATGAATTCAAAAAGGTACTATGCTGCCTTTAAAAAATACCAGAATTTTTTTGTTTTGTACGCATTATGGCACGCACTTGAGAGGTGGCTGGTAATATAAACCGAGGCGCATGTGAGTCAACATACGCACAGAGCACTTATAAGTGGAAACAGGGTGGAGACAGAAGATGGAGAATGGGCATATCTTGGCTTCAAAACGAACAATAAAGGTGAAGTTGTAAACACTAAAGCGCTGCTCTACAAGCAGTTCTTTAATATGTTGGGCTGTGCGATATAGACGATATACAACAATCATTTTATATATATCATTACAATTTTAATGTCAATGCCTGGCAAATTTGACAGTGACGAGAGAACGAAAGCTTCCTCAATGCACTACAGAGTCCTCGCTAGCTGCTAACATGCCTCCACATTGTTTTAGTTACTTCTAAATCACTAATCCTTGCCGGGTGGTTCTTTTCCTCTTCGTTCCGGAGGGCACGACGTCCGCGGTTTCCAAAAAAAAATTTGAAATGTGGACTCGTCAGACCACAGAACACATTTTCAGGACTTATGCAGATCCTAAATACAGATCAGCAGGTACCAGAAGGTAAAAAAAGTTAGTTTTGCATAATATTGCGAAACAAAACGCCAGAAAATATGTCTTACCTTGCAAACACACCATAATGATACTCGTATGTTGAAGCACAGTACAATCCATCAAGCAGTGCGACTTCATAGCTTACCAAAGTCGTACCAAAACATTTTGATGGATTTTTGAGTGCCCTGTGTAATGTTCTATATTTTCAACGGAACATGTGGCATTTTGGTGTTGTTTACTTGAGTCATATTGCAGTCTACACGTATCTCTTATGTGTGACTGCTGTCTACTGGTCATTTCACCATGTACCAAATAAAATAGCTTCCAGGTCGGTAAGCACAACCAAAATTATTCCGTATATTAGGCACACCAGGTTATAAGGCGCACTGTCGAGTTTTGAGAAAATGAAAGGATTATAGTCTTATAGTCCGAAAAATATGGTAATAAGAAAACGGGTTCGTTAATTATTGCATCCCTAGTGATGACTTCAAGATATTTATTTAAAGCAGGGGTGTCCAAAGTGCGGCCCGCAGGTCATTTTTTAACGGCCCCGCGCCACATTTTAAAAATATGATTGAAAAAAATAAAAAACATTTAAAGTGGTATTGAAAGAGCAAATAGGTGAAATGTAACAAGAAAATGTAGCAATGTTTACTCTAATCACACAAAGCTGCCATGTAGGTTGTTTCTTTCTTTAAAAAATAATAATGAATCAAAATCAATGTCATTATGAATTATTGACCTATTCAAGGCTCCAATTATGTCACATTAAATATTTTGAGATATTTTTTGGGGAAAATGATGCATATTTTGTGTTTGCCATGTAAAAAACGAGCTGTTTTTTTTTAAAGAAGGGCCTAAAACGAACAAACAAAAAACATAAACAACAATAAAACTTATAATTGACAGATTGATCTGAAGTTGATCTCGAGATTATTGTGTTAAAAGTAAACAGTAAAAAAAAAATATATATACATTTTATTTTTTTAACACTTTAATGAGTATGACCCTTTTGGATCCCCTACAATTTTAGTGTGATTAGTTTTTAAGTGTCATTGCTCAAAAGATAATAATGAATTAAAATCAATGGTGTTATGAGTTATTGACCTTTTTAAGGCTCCAATTATTATATAATCTCAAATATCCCACTTAAAAATTTTATTGGGTGAAAATATTGCATATTTTGTGGGGTTTTTTTTATTAAAAAAAGGGTTTTCTTTGACAAAAAGAGCATACAATTTAAATCTTTAAAATTTTTTATATTGACAGATAGACCTAATGTTGATCTAGAGATTTAAAAACTTGAATAACAACACAAATAATAATACTGAATAATGACACATTTTTTATATTTTTTGGACCAAAACCCTTTGGGGTCCCCGGGATCAAGCCTGAGTGGAAGCCTAAATGTATATTTTTTATACATATATTGTATTGGTTTTTAAAATAAAAAATATCAAAATGGCCCCCGCTTGCTTTGATTTTTCAATGTGCGGCCCTCAGTGGAAAAAGTTTGGACACCCCTGATTTAAACGGTTTACATTTTCAAAAGATAAACTGTGATACTTTTGAAAAGTGTGGGGCGTGGTTTCATTTGCAATCTGGGAACGCCTCCAATATCAAACATCTTGTTGACAGACTCAAAAAAATGGGTTATAAAAGTGACTGAGGCGCAAAATGCATGCACAATTTACACAAAAACATATCCATATACTAGGGATGTAACAGTACACAAACATGTCGGTTCGGTACGTACTTCGGTTTAGAGGTCACGGTTCGGTTCATTTTCGGTACAGTAAGAAAACAACAAAATATAAATTTTTGGGTTATTTATTTACCAAATTTGCAAAATCTTCCACCAAAAATATTTTTCTTAGTGTAATATTTGATGTGAAGTAATGGGAACCTTGGATAGGTCAATAATTCATAATAACATTGATTTTGATTCAATATTATGTTTTGAGCTCTAATCATTGTTGATTTATGTTGCACATTAGAATAACAGGAAAAAGAAGGGAGTAATTCACTTTCATAAAAACGTTATCATAATGATATTATGATATGATAAATGGGTCCAAAAAGTATTTGATAAAGTTGTTGATTAAATACTTTTTTTTACTTTGAGGCAGAGGTACTTGCTGCCTCATGGCCTGCCTTTTCCCCGTGGCAACAAGCAAGCGCCCCCTCGCACGCACACGCTCAATACACTTTGTGTGTAGCCGTGGAGGCACCACCTGTGGCTGCCTCACTTCTCGTCTGCCTTGTTATTTTGATCAGGAAACACGGAATTTCCGCGATTTTGACCATGAAAATGATCAAAATGTACAGGAACCACACCAAAATCACATAGAGAGCATAGACCAAAAGAGAAATATCAAAATGTATTTTATTTTATTACTTCGTTTTTGAACATCTCATGGTTAAAGGCCTACTGAAACCCACTACTACCGACCACGCAGTCTGATAGTTTATATATCAATGATGAAATCTTAACATTGCAACACATGCCAATACGGCCGGGTTAACTTATAAAGTGCAATTTTAAATTTCCCGCTAAACTTCCGGTTGAAAAAGCCTTTGGAGGATGACTTATGCGCGTGACGTAGCCAGGGGAACAGAGGTATGGCTTCCCCATTGAATACAATACAAAAAAGCTCTGTTTTCATTTCATAATTCCACAGTATTCTGGACATCTGTGTTGGTGAATCTTTTGCAATTTGTTTAATGAACAATGGAGATTGCAAAGAAGAAAGTTGTAGGTGGGATCGGTGTATTAGCGGCTGGCTGTAGCAACACAACAAGAAGGACTTACTTGGATAGCAGACGCGCCAGCCGATGCTAGCCGCCAACCACATCTGCGTTGGGGTGAAGTCCTTCGTCGCGCCGTCGATCGCTGGAACGCAGGTGAGCACGGGTGTTGATGAGCAGATGAGGGCTGGCTGGCGTAGGTGGAGCGCTAATGTTTTTATCATAGCTCTGTGAGGTCCGGTTGCTAAGTTGCTAAGTTAGCTTTAGCGTCGTTAGCAACAGCATTGTTAAGCTTTGCCAGGCTGAGAATTATTAACCGTGTAGTTACATGTCCATGGTTTAATAGTATTGTTGATCTTCTGTCTATCCTTCCAGTCAGGGATTTATTTATTTTGTTTCTATCTGCATTTGAGACAGATGCTATCACATTAGCTCAGTAGCTAAAGAGCTTCGTCGATGTATTGTCGTGGAGATAAAAGTCACTGTGAATGTCCATTTCGCGTTTTAGACTCTCATTTTCAAGAGGATATAGTATCTGAGGTGGTTTAAAATACAAATCTGTGATCCACAATAGAAAAAGGAGAGAGTGTGGAATCCAATGAGCCATCTTATACCTAAGTTACGGTCAGAGCGGAAAAAAGATATGTATTTCACTGCATTCTAGTCTGTCACTCTAACATTCCTCATCCACGAATCTTTCATCCTCGCTCAAATTAATGGGGTAATCGTTGCTTTGTCGGTCCGAATAGCTCTAGCTGCGTGGAAAACAATAGGAAAATATGAGGAAGTGAACAACTGACGTCACGCTACTTCCGGTAGGGGCAAGGCTTTTTTTTATCAGAGACCAAAAGTTGCGAACTTTATCGACGTTGTTCTATACTAAATCCTTTCAGCAAAAATATGGCAATATCGCAAAATGATCAAGTATGACACATAGAATGGATCTGCTATTCCCGTTTAAATTTTAAAAAAAATTCATTTCAGTAGGCCTTTAAGCCTTTACCCACCTGGTGGCAAGGTGAGGCACTGCCTCACTTGCCTCCCCTGACAGCACGTCACTGGTCAGTCTATCGTAGCCCGTTAGCTGCTAGCATGCCGTGTGTTGTGCCTCACTGTGCATTGTTTACACAACGTGCGGTACGCTACTTAATATGTCCGTGTGGAAACTCGTTCGGTACACCTCCGAACCGAACCGGAACCCCTGTACCGAAACGGTTCAATTCAAATACACGTACCGTTACACCCCTACCATATACATATAGACACAACAATTAAGTGTTTTAAATGCAGATTTAAAATCATCACAGGGTCCCTTTTTTAAAATGATTCTTTACTCTTTATATTGGTTCCAATCTAGTGCCCTGTCAACGAGGCGGAGGCACAGAATGCGACGTTTTAGTGCCTCGTTCTTTCAGCAAATGTTGCTATTTAAAGTCACATGCCCAGCCCCGACACGCAGGGAGCAATTAGTTAGCAGTGAAAGCATCCGAGTTTTGGTCTGGGGGTGGGGACTGGGGAGGTCAAGCAGCAGGGATGACTGTCTAAATGTTCATGTGTTTAATGGGAATGATAAGTTATGTAAGCATTACTGTGTGTGTGTGTGTGTGTGTGTGTGTGTGTGTGTGTGTGTGTGTGTGTGTGTGTGTGTGTGTGTGTGTGTTCTTGTATTGCTACCCTTCTGGAGACATCTATGTCTCATTAGCACCCCCTGCTGGTGACATCTATCTAAATGAGGGTGGTCCCAAAAAGGAGGCATTTTTCAAATTGACTGTGTGTTGCTTTTAAAAGTGCTCCCCCTCTGGTCAACATATGAAATAACAAGTCTTTGTAAGAAATTGAAAAGCACCACCTTTGGCCAAAATGTATTAAAAAAATAAATATGTGTATAGAGACATACTGTCATAACTTGAAGTAAATAATGAAGATTAAAAAACAATTACAAACAAACAAAAGGAACTAAAAGCAGTCCTTTTCTCCCAATGTGTCGACTTCTTACTCATAAAATTGGGAAATATTTCTCATATTCTTTCTATTTCTGTAATATTGCAATATTTTCTCGTAAAATTACTTTTTTATGTAAAATTATTACTTTTTAATGCAAAATAGTGACATTTGTCATATAAAATTCCGTCTTGTATCACAATATTGCCAATGTGTTTGTTGTTCTTGTAAAATAGTGAAGTCTTTTGAGTAAAATTATGTCTTTTGTCATAATTTTGCTGAGTGAAATTCAGAATATTATTATAATATTGCCAACATTTCAAAGTTTTTGTATTGAAATTGTGACTTTTGTCGAGTAAAATTATGACTCTTTTCATAAAATTGCCAAACTTTTAAGCTTTTCTAGTGAAATTCCAACTTTTATCATAATATTGCACACATTTTCAGTTTTTCTTGTAAAATTTTGACCTGCCTTGTGTAAAATTACGACTTTTATCATGATACTGCCAAAATTCTGAGTTTTTCTTGTGGAATTGTGACCTTTTTCTTGAGAAATTCCAACAAATTTTTCACAACAAGCTTTTTTATTAAAAACCCCGTTTCCATATGAGTTGGGAAATTGTGTTAGGTGTAAATATAAACGGAATACAATGATTTGCAAATCATTTTCAACTCATATTCAATTGAATGCACTACAAAGACAACATATTTGATGTTCAAACTCATAAACTTTATTTTTTTTTTGCAAATAATAATTAACCTAGAATTTCATGGCTGCAACACGTGCCAAAGTAGTTGGGAAAGGGCATGTTCACCACTGTGTTACATTGCCTTTCCTTTTAACAACACTCAGTAAACGTTTGGGAACTGAGGAGACACATTTTTGAAGCTTCTCAGGTGGAATTCTTTCCCATTCTTGCTTGATGTACAGCTTAAGTTGTTCAACAGTCCCGGGGTCTACTTTGTGGTATTTTAGGCTTCATAATGCGCCACACATTTTCAATGGGAGACAGGTCTGGACTACAGGCAGGCCAGTCTAGTACCCGCACTCTTTTATTATGAAGCCACGTTGATGTAACATGTGGCTTGGCATTGTCTTGCTGAAATAAGCAGGGGCGTCCATGGTAACGTTGCTTGGATGGCAACATATGTTGCTCCAAAAGCTGTATGTACCTTTCAGCATTAATGGCGCCTTCACAGATGTGTAAGTTACCCATGTCTTGGGCACTAATACACCCCCATACCATCACAGATGCTGGCTTTTACACTTTGCGCCTATAACAATCCGGATGGTTCTTTTCCTCTTTGGTCCGGAGGACACGACGTCCACAGTTTCCAAAAACAATTTAAAATGTGGACTCTTCAGACCACAGAACACTTTTCCACTTTGTATCAGTCCATCTTAGATGAGCTCAGGCCCAGCGAACCAGACGGCGTTTCTGGGTGTTGTTGATAAACGGTTTTCGCCTTGCATAGGAGAGTTTTAACTTGCAGTTACAGATGTAGCGACCAACTGTAGTTACTGACAGTGGGTTTCTGAAGTGTTCCTGAGCCCATGTGGTGATATCCTTTACACACTGATGTCGCTTGTTGATGCAGTACAGCCTGAGGGATGGAAGGTCACGGGCTTAGCTGCTTACGTGCAGTGATTTCTCCAGATTCTCTGAACCCTTTGATGATATTACGGAGCGTAGATGGTGAAATCCCTAAATTCCTTGCAATAGCTGTTTGAGAAAGGTTTTTCTTAAACTGTTCAACAATTTGCTCACGCTTTTGTTGACAAAGTGGTGACCCTCGCCCCATCCTTGTTTGTGAATGACTGAGCATTTCATGGAATCTACTTTTATACCCAATCATGGCACCCACCTGTTCCCAATTTGCCTGTTCACCTGTGGGATGTTCCAAATAAGTGTTTGATGAGCATTCCTCAACTTTATCAGTATTTATTGCCACCTTTCCCAACTTCTTTGTCACGTGTTGCTGCCATCAAATTCTAAAGTTAATGATTATTTGCAAAAAAAAATTGTTTTTATCAGTTTGAACATCAAATATGTTGTCTTTGTAGCATATTCAACTGAATATGGGTTGAAAATGTTTATATTTACATCTAATACAATTTCCCAACTCATATAGAAACAGGGTTTGTACAAGAGTGTGTGTGTGTGTGTGTGTGTGTGTGTGTGTGTGTGTGTGTGTGTGTGTGTGTGTGTGTGTGTGTGTGTGTGTGTGTGTGTGTGTGTGTGTGTGTGTGTGTGTGCACTATACACTGAAGATGTATAGCTAAGTTGGGGGTGGCTATGAGATAGAAATCCATCAATCCATAGTCTCAGGCATGTCTGAGTGTGTCTTGTTTGCAGGGGTTGGGGGGGGGGGGGGGCAAAAGGGGGCTTTCTTTCTCGCGTCTCTCTCCAGCCTTGAAGTGGAGTGTCTTCCCCTCCCCAAAAATCCCCCTACCCCTCTCTTCGAGCTGCTGGCCTCGGTCAGGTAACGAAACAGGATAGTATCACAGGACGGTGAAAGCCACAGTGGCCCCGCCTGCCTCCATAAGTGTGTTGATGTGAAGGTGTGTGTCTGCGAGGCTCTCACCCGTACCTGTCATATATCCTAGACAATGTCTGTTCTCATTGTGCTTGCCTGTTTGCTACTCCCCTCCTAACACACCTGCCCCCTGGACCCAACACCCTCAATTCCAAATATGCATGGGCTATGTTTCCAAAAGCCGTTGCTATGCCAACAGCCCACTTTCTGAGCTGCATTCGGATATGAACTCAAGTCAACTCTGCCTCCTGATGGATACTGTAGGCAACTGCAGGCTTTTTAAGAACTTCTCCATCAACCCCCCCCCGAAGGGGTCAGACAGAAATGGCTCCAAGAAGAAAAGGAAACAATACCTCATTTTAATTCATAGAGGGGTTGAAGTATTTGGTTCAGTTGGTTAAAAGAACAGCACCGGAGCAGAGGACCACCGGTGGTGCTGTAGAGCAGGGCTAGTAGAAGAGTCATTCCCGTGGCTTCAGGAGCTTTTACCGGAGAATGCAATGAACCTTTGAGTGAAGCATGAAGGAGAATGAATAATTGAGGATGCTCACTCCCCCATCGATACTTGGGAGGTGGAGGAGGAAGGAGGTGGCCTGCTTTACTCTAAATCCCAAGTGTCACTCTATGCTTCTTTCAACAGTCTCAGATATTAAAACTTAAGACATTTTGCCTGCCTTACAAATCAAACAAAACCACGGGCCCATGGAAATGGAATGACCTCCCTTGCAAACTAATTCAACTACAGTGGAGCCTCGATTACCAACTTAATTGGCACTAATACATGGTTTGTAAATAGAAAAGTCTGTATATTGAAGCAGATTCTTAACTATGTAAACATGAATAGTGGGTACCACCCTTGACAAAAGTCCATGTTTTAGTAAACGTTTATAGACTTTTAACTCCGGCTCTCAAATAAATATATATTTTTTTAAATCAAATGATTCACTCTATATACTTTGGAATAATCATGATGAATCATAAATGATTCTTTGCTTTTATAATTTAAATTGTCTGAAGCAAATGGAATGACCTCCCTTGCAAACTGATACAACTACAGTGAAGCCTCGATGTACGAACTTAATTAGCACTAATACATGGTTTGTAAATACAAAAGTTTGTATATTGAAGCACATTCTTAACTATGTAAACATGAATAGTGGGTACCACCCTTGACAAAAGTCCATGTTTTAGTAAACGTTTATAGACTTTTAACTCGGGCTCTCAAGTGAATATTTGTTAAAAATCAGATGATTCACTCTATAGACTTTGGATTAATCATGATTAATCACAAATTATTCCTCGCTCTCATAATTGAAATTGTCTAAAAAAAAAAAAAGGAATGACCTCCCTTGCAAACTAATACAACTACAGTGAAGCCTCGATTTACGAACTTAATTGGCACTTATACATGGTTTGTACATAGAAAAGTTTGTATATTGAAGCAAATTACTTCATAAGACACTATGTAAACATAAATAGTGGGTTGCACCCTAGACAAAAGTCCATATTTTAGTAAACGTTTATAGACTTTTAACTCGGGCTCTCAAGTGAATATTTGTTAAAAATCACATGATTCACTCTATAGACTTTGGATTAATCATGATTAATCACAAATGATTCCTCGCTTGCATAAATGAAATTGTCTAAAGCAAATGGAATGACCTCCCTTGCAAACTAATACAACTACAGTGGAGCCTCGATGTACGAACTTAATTGACACTTATACGTGGTTTGTAAACAGAAAAGTTTGTATATTGAAACAAATTACTTCATAAGACACTATGTAAACATAAATAGTGTGTTCCACCCTTGACAAAAGTCCATATTTTAGTAAATGTTTATAGACTTTTAACTCGGGCTCTCAAGTGAATATTTGTTAAAAATCAGATGATTCACTCTACTGACTTAGGATTAATCATGATTAATCACAAATTATTCCTCGCTCGCATAATTGAAATTGTCTAAAGCAAATATAATGACCTCCCTTGCAAACTAATACAACTACAGTGGAGCCTCAATTTACGAACTTACTTGGCACTTATACATGGTTTGTAAATACAAAAGTTTGTATATTGAAGCAAATTATTAATTATGTAAACATGAATAGTGGGTTGCACCCTTGAAAAAAGTCCATATTTTAGTAAACGTTTATAGACTTTTAACTCGGGCTCTCAAGTGAATATTTGATAAAAATCAGATGATTCACTCTACTGACTTTGGATTAATCATGATTAATCATAAATGATTCCTCGCTTGCCTAATTGAAATCGTCTAAAGCAAATGGAATGACCTCCCTTGCAAACTAATACAACTACAGTGGAGCCTCGATTTACGAACTTAATTGGCACTAATACATGGTTTGTAAATAGAAAAGTCTGTATATTGAAGCAGATTCTTAACTATGTAAACATGAATAGTGGGTACCACCCTTGACAAAAGTCCATGTTTTAGTAAACGTTTATAGACTTTTAACTCCGGCTCTCAAATAAATATATATTTTTTTAAATCAAATGATTCACTCTATATACTTTGGAATAATCATGATGAATCATAAATGATTCTTTGCTTTTATAATTTAAATTGTCTGAAGCAAATGGAATGACCTCCCTTGCAAACTGATACAACTACAGTGAAGCCTCGATGTACGAACTTAATTAGCACTAATACATGGTTTGTAAATACAAAAGTTTGTATATTGAAGCACATTCTTAACTATGTAAACATGAATAGTGGGTACCACCCTTGACAAAAGTCCATGTTTTAGTAAACGTTTATAGACTTTTAACTCGGGCTCTCAAGTGAATATTTGTTAAAAATCAGATGATTCACTCTATAGACTTTGGATTAATCATGATTAATCACAAATTATTCCTCGCTCTCATAATTGAAATTGTCTAAAAAAAAAAAAAAGGAATGACCTCCCTTGCAAACTAATACAACTACAGTGAAGCCTCGATTTACGAACTTAATTGGCACTTATACATGGTTTGTACATAGAAAAGTTTGTATATTGAAGCAAATTACTTCATAAGACACTATGTAAACATAAATAGTGGGTTGCACCCTAGACAAAAGTCCATATTTTAGTAAACGTTTATAGACTTTTAACTCGGGCTCTCAAGTGAATATTTGTTAAAAATCACATGATTCACTCTATAGACTTTGGATTAATCATGATTAATCACAAATGATTCCTCGCTTGCATAAATGAAATTGTCTAAAGCAAATGGAATGACCTCCCTTGCAAACTAATACAACTACAGTGGAGCCTCGATGTACGAACTTAATTGACACTTATACGTGGTTTGTAAACAGAAAAGTTTGTATATTGAAACAAATTACTTCATAAGACACTATGTAAACATAAATAGTGTGTTCCACCCTTGACAAAAGTCCATATTTTAGTAAATGTTTATAGACTTTTAACTCGGGCTCTCAAGTGAATATTTGTTAAAAATCAGATGATTCACTCTACTGACTTAGGATTAATCATGATTAATCACAAATTATTCCTCGCTCGCATAATTGAAATTGTCTAAAGCAAATATAATGACCTCCCTTGCAAACTAATACAACTACAGTGGAGCCTCAATTTACGAACTTACTTGGCACTTATACATGGTTTGTAAATACAAAAGTTTGTATATTGAAGCAAATTATTAATTATGTAAACATGAATAGTGGGTTGCACCCTTGAAAAAAGTCCATATTTTAGTAAACGTTTATAGACTTTTAACTCGGGCTCTCAAGTGAATATTTGATAAAAATCAGATGATTCACTCTACTGACTTTGGATTAATCATGATTAATCATAAATGATTCCTCGCTTGCCTAATTGAAATCGTCTAAAGCAAATGGAATGACCTCCCTTGCAAACTAATACAACTACAGTGGAGCCTCGATTTACGAACTTAATTGGCACTTATACATGGTTTGTAAATAGAAAAGTTTGTACATTGAAGCAAATTCTCAACTATATAAACATGAATAGTGGGTTCCACCCTTGAAAAAAGTCCATATTTTAGTAAACGTTTATAGACTTTTAACTAGGGATCTCAAATGAATATTTTAAAAAAATCAGATGATTCACTCTATGGACTTTGGATTAATCATAAATGATTCGTCGCTTGCATAATTGAAAATGTTTAAAGAAAATGGAATGACCTCCCTTGCAAACTAATACAACTACAGTGGAGCCTCGATTTACGAACTTAATTGGCACTAATACATGGTTTGTAAATACAACAGTTTGTTTATTGAAGCACATTCTTAACTATGTAAACATGAATAGTGGGTTGCACCCTTGACAAAAGTCCATATTTTAGTAAACGTTTATAGACTTTAAACTGGGGCTCTTAAATAAATATTTTTTAAAAAATCAGATGATTCACTCTATAGACTTTGGATTAATCATGATTAATCATAAATTATTCCTCGCTTGCATAATTGAAATTGTCTAAAGGAAATATAATGACCTCCCTTGCAAACTAATACAACTACAGTGGAGCCTCGATTTACAACCTTAATTGGCACTTGTATGTGGTTTGTAAATAGAAAAGTGTGTATATTGAAGCAGATTCTTAACTATGTAAACATGAATAGTGGGTTGCACCCTTGACAAAAGTCCATATTTTAGTAAACGTTTATAGACTTTTAACTCGGGCTCTCAAATAAATATAAAAAAACAACAACAGATGATTCACTCTATAGACTTTGGATTAATCGTGATTAATCATAAATGATTCCTCGCTTGCATAATTGAAATTGTCTAAAGGAAATGGAATGGCCTCCCTTACAAACTAATACAACTACAGTGGAGCCTCGATTTACGAACTTAATTGGCACTTACACATGGTTTGTAAGTATAAAGGTTTGTACATTGAAGCAAATTCTCAACTATATAAACATGAATAGTGGGTTGCACCCTTGACAAAAGTCCATATTTTAGTAAACGTTTATAGACTTTTAACTTGGGATCTCAAATGAATATTTAAAAAAAATCAGATGATTCACTCTATGGACTTTGGATTAATCATAAATGATTTGTCGCTTGCGTAATTGAAAATGTCTAAAGGAAATATAATGACCTCTCTTGTAAACTAATATAACTACAATTGAGCCTCGATTTACGAACTTAATTGGCACTAATACATGGTTTGTAAATACAAACGTTTGTATATTGAAGCACATTCTTAACTATGTAAACATGAATAGTGGGTTGCACCCTTGACAAAAGTCCAAGTTTTAGTAAACGTTTATAGACTTTTAACAGGGGCTCTTAAATAAATATTTTTAAAAAAATCAGATGATTCATTCTATAGACTTTTGATTAATCATGATTAATCATAAATTATTCCTCGCTTGCATAATTGAAATTGTCTAAAGGAAATATAATGACCTCCCTTACAAACTAATACAACTACAGTGAAGCCTCGATTTACAACCTTAATTGGCACTTGTACGTGGTTTGTAAATAGAAAAGTGTGTATATTGAAGCAGATTCTTAACTATGTAAACATGAATAGTGGGTTGCACCCTTGACAAAAGTCCATATTTTAGTAAACATTTATAGACTTAACTCGGGCTCTCAAATGAATATTTTTTTAAAATCAGATGATTCACTCTATGGACTTTGGATTAATCATGATTAATCACAAATGATTCCTCGCTCGCATAATTGAAATTGTCTAAAGTAAATGGAATGACCTCCCTTGCAAACTAATACAACTACAGTGGAGCCTCGATTTACGAACTAATTGGCACTTATACATGGTTTTAAATAGAAAAGTTTGTATATTGAAGTAAATTACTTCATAAGAAACTATGTAAACAAAAATACTGGGTACCACACTTGAGAAAAGTCCATATTTTAGTAAACGTTTATAGACTTTTAACTCAGGCTCTCAAATGAATATTTGTTAAAAATCAGATGATTCCCTCTATGGACTTTGGATTAATCATGATTAATCATAAATGATTCTTCGCTTACATAATTGAAATTGTCTAAAGGAAATGGAATGACCTCCCTTGCAAACTAATACAACTACAGTGGAGCCTCGATTTACGAACTTAATTGGCACTTATACATGGTTTGTAAATAGAAAAGTTTGTATATTGAAGCAAACTACTTCATAAGACACTATGTAAACATAAATAGTGGGTTCCACCCTTGACACAAGTCCATGTTTTAGTAAACACTTATATACTTTTAACTGAGGCTCTCAAATGAATATTTGTTAAAAATCAGATGATTCCCTCTATGGACTTTGGATTAATCATGATTAATCACAAATGATTCCTCGCATGTATAATTTAAATTGTCTGAAGGAAATGGAATGACCTCCCTTGCAAACTAATACAACTACAGTGGAGCCTTGATTTACGAACTTAATTGGCACTTATACACGGTTTTGTACATAGAAGCGTTTGTATATTGAAGCAATTTTCTTCATAAGAAACTATGTAAACATGAATAATGGGTTCCACCCTTGACAAAAGTCCATATTTTAGTAAACGTTTATAGACTTTTAACTCGGGCTCTCAAATAAATATTTTTTTTTTAAATCAAATGATTCACTCTACGAACTTTGGATTAATCCTGAATAATACACACCCTGATATTTGTACACACATGCAATTTTATCATCAGAATGTCATCCAGGTACGTTTTTAAAGGTTTTTCTTGAATGCATGTCATTTATATGCACAAAAATGGAAAACTGTTTTAGCTAGAGCTTTTTCAGGCTGTATTTTGCAGTGAAATTTGCCTGTCTGTCTGAGTCTCCTCACTCATTTTTGTACTGACGTATGCATTGATCTGATCACTGACAGTAAAGCGGTTAAGATAAAAGCTTGTATGGTCAAAATAAATTGCATGTTTAATCTGATTGCGTTACTGATTAATGCAATATTTTTTGTGATTAATCACGAGTTTTGACAGTTTTGAACACAATATAAAGGGCAATACAGTACTTTATATCAAACAAATGGGCGCTGGATCAACTTTGTATTTGATGACAATGCCAAAATAGCTGAACTGTCCCTGACGCACACATTGTCGCTAGCCCGGTGGTGCACTCACAGTTTGAAATCGCAAAACTCCTTAACATTAATAGCCAAGTTGCTGAAATTATTAGGAATAACACAAAAATGAAATCTACTTCATATTGTTGGCTGCCCTGCAGGCCTAAAATGGGTGGATGGATAATTCGTGCACTGAGACAAGGTTTGTACACCAAAGCAAATGTGTATTCGGTCTGCGGTTCGTTCGTCAAAGAGTTACGAGGGGTTCGTAAAACAAGGTTCCACTGTAATGGCAATTGATTAATATTCCCTTATCTCCTGGAGATAGTCAACGCCCCCATCCCAACCCCACCCCCAGCCCTCCCCCCTCGATCCTTAATCATTTGCTGGTTGAAGTGATTGTGTTTGTTTGCCTGTCCTGTTTGCTCGCTTTATCCGTCTGTCTTTTTGTCAGTATATCCCCCCCCCCCAGTTCTGTCTTTGTCCTCAGCAAAACTATTACATCCGACATCTCGGAATTTTGGCGTCCCAAACAATCCCAACACGCCACGAAACATCAATGGATCAAAGTTGGCAGATGCTGGCCAGAGAGACAGACTTGTTTATAGGCTCCTTGTTTCCTCCTGCCTGTCCAAGGCATTGTCCTCCCTTTCCAGTGACAACTACGTGCATATGTCTTATATGCACATGTAGCCAATGCCCGTCTGTGCTTTGGCCCCTGTGACCCCCAGTCCTCACGTTTAGAGTGTTGCCAAATGTTTGGGAAATCCGGTTGGATTGTAAAGTTTGCATTACTTTATCTCAAGCAACACCCTCTTTTGTAACACTCTAAACGGGCATTTCCCATGTTCCTAGCAAAAGTATGTATCATTTGTCTTCCCAAATTGTTTTTAGTGTATCCACACTTATTTCCCTTTTCTAGAACCCCATTATCATTTATCTTGATCAACATTTTTGTTCTCTTTTTTGCTGGTAGTCAATTGTATTTGTCCTTTTAGTTTCCTCACTGTTCTCTTCTCTCTTTCAGCATGCCTTTCTCTTTGTCTACTGTTGGATAGGTTATTTGTTTAGAACTCTTTCTTTTTGTAACTTCTTCGTTGATACTTATCAGACTGACCAACTAAGTCTTTCTTGTGTTTCCAGGCTTTCCTTCCTTCACTCCCTATCTTTTCTTGCAGCTCTATTTTTTTCTATCTAATGTGCTGTTCTTTGTAACGATCTCACTCTCTGTTTTTGCTTTCGGTTTTTGTGACCTCACTGTTCATACTATTAATACTCGTTATCTCTTCTGTACAGATAAATGGTTCTTTGCTTGCTTTCCTCTTTCTTACATTACCTGTTGGACCGTCTATCTTATCTACAATCTTTATGATTTCTGTCAACTTTGTGTCTGCAACTTTCAGCCTCCTCTTGTTTGATTTTACTCTCATTTTTTTCCTCTGTGTGCTTCTTCTCTTCTCTATTGTTCATTTATTGCCCAACAGTGTTTCATCTATGGAGTGTTTTCTAATGTGCCATACTGCATCGACCAGGACTTTTGGATTTTATTCTTCTATTATGTTCTTTCTTTAGTTTCATATCTTATTGATTGTCTTTTTGTTTTGTTTTCATTCAGTACGCCGTCTTGTTTTCATGCTGTACGAACTTCAAGTATTTCTTGTGTTTTCAACAATCCTCCTGTGAAGGAACAAAACATTCATGGGAGATATTTGCTTGTTTTTTTCATGTTTATATTCATATTTTCTTACTGGTGATAGGGACTTTAAATAAACACGACACAAAACATCAACTGTCCTGTCAAACGTCTAGTCTTGTCAATGTTGCTATACATGTTTGTCCTCTGTGTTCTTTGTCACGTTGTGTTGCTTATACAAACCCCCGTTTCCATATGAGTTGGGAAATTGTGTTAGATGTAAATATAAACGGATTACAATGATTTGCAAATCATTGTAATCCGTAACACAATTTCCCAACTCATATGGAAACGGGGGTTAGTACATGTCATTTATATGTGGGCGTACTGTCATTGCCCCCCAATGGATTTCATGGTTGGCCAATTAATTTAGAATTTCTCTTTTATGTTGCTGGAGGACACTTTCTTGTTGGAGATATGGATGTTTGCCACATTCTGCATACCTTTCAGATTCAAAGTTCCACCAAACACAACCCTCTGCATCAAAATGTCCTCAAATTTGGTCCCTGCTGTTTATCTGTGTATTTCTTGGCAGATCCCGATCTGGCCCATGTTAATAGGACATTTAGAGAAATAATAATCGCCTTTGAAGTGACATCTATCCAAAGAAAAACTTGGACCAAATTGGATGTTTCTGATAGGCAGTTTTCATGTGCCAAACAGGTGTAGGTTGGACTCCAACGTGTGCTCGGATTTTCTCTCTTTCTGGAGTGGAGGCTGTCCTGTCCTCTTGGTAAATGTGTGTTTGTGCTTCCAGGGGTAACAAGCCAGCCAACAGCCCCAAAGGCCAACCCCCTGATGCTGACGGCCACTCCTCCGTAACTGACCTGGCCAACTCTCTCACTGGAGACATGGTGATGGTAAGAACATTGTCATCCAAATAAATAACATTTCAGCAGCAGCTTCTGAAGTTTTACAGCTTGCTAGGTTAGTTGTCCTTTTATAGCTTTAAGAAACTGGAGCCCGATAACAACACATGTTTAAATCAATTAGAGTCATCTAAATGTTAATGGATTTCCATAGCAAATCTTAAAGGCCTACTGAAATGAAATGTTCTTATTTAAACGGGGATAGCGGGTCCATTCTATGTGTCATACTTGATCATTTTGCAATATGGCCATATTTTTGCTGAAAGGATTTAGTAGAGAACATCGACGATAAAGTTCGCAACTTTTGGTCGCTGATAAAAAAGCCTTGGCTGTACCGTAAGTAGCGTGACGTCACAGGTTGTGGAGCGCCTCACATCTGCACATTGTTTACAATCATTGCCACCAACAGCGAGAGCGATTCGGACCGAGAAAGCAACGATTACCCCATTAATTTGAGCGAGGATGAAAGATTTGTGGATGAGGAAAGTGAGAGTGAAGGATTAGAGTGCAGTGCAGGACGCCAGGATGTATCTTTATTCGATCTGACCGTAACTTAAGTACAAGGGCTCATTGGATTCCACACTTTCTGCTTTTTCTATTGTGGATCACGGATTTGTATTTTAAACCACCTCGGATACTATATCCTCTTGAAAGTGAGTCAAGAACGCGAAATGGACATTCACAGTGACTTTTATCTCCACGACAATACATCGGCGAAGCACTTTAGCTTCGGAGCTAACGTGATAGCATCGTGCTTAACTGCGGATAGAAACAGAAGAAACATGCCCCTGACTGCAAGGATAGACCGAAGATCAACAATACTACTATTACTTCTACTATCAGGAGACACTGAACTAAACCCTGGACCTGTAACCACACGGTTAATGCTGTCCCGCCTGGCGAAACCGAGCAATGCTGTTGCTAATGACGCCATTGAAGCTAACTTAGCTACGGGACCTCGACAGAGCTATGCTAAAAACATTAGCTCTCCACTTACGCCAGCCCTCATCGGCTCATCACCACCCGTGCTCACCTGCGTTCCAGCGATCGACGGCGCGACGGAGGACTTCACCACGATCATCGGTGCGGTCGGCGGCCCAGAGACGGAGGAAGTCAACCCAGACACCGGTGAGGACAGCGGCGCGGCGGCGGACGGCATTGTGGCTTTCGACGACACCCCGGCCGCCATCAGAGTCGGCAAGAAACATATATTTCCCCAAAGTTACGTACGTGACATGCACATAGCGGCACGCACGTACGGGCAAGCGATCAAATGTTTGGAATTCAAAGCTGTACTAACGGTAGCGCGTCTGCTATCCAAGTCAAAGTCCTCCTGGCTGTGTTGCTGCAGCCAGCCGCTAATACACCGATCCCACCTACAGCTTTCTTCTTTGCTGTCTCAATTGTTCATTAAACAAATTGCAAAAGATTCACCAACACAGATGTCCAGAATACTGTGGAATTTTGCGATGAAAACAGAGCTGTTTGTATTGGGACACAATGGTGTCCCAATACTTCGGCTCAATCCGTGACGTCATGCGCAAACGTCATCATACCAAGACGTTTTCAGCCGGATATTGCACTTTATAAGTTAACCCGGCCGTATTGGCATGTGTTGCAATGTTAAGATTTCATCATATATAAACTATCAGACTGCGTGGTCGCTAGTAGTGGCTTTCAGTAGGCCTCTAATGCATTCTTTACATCAGTGTTGTTCAACCACTAATGTGCCGTGAGATGCAGTCTGGTGTGTAGTTTCACCTATTTGGGTTTAAGATATTTTTTGCAAAGCAGTAATTATAGTCTGCAAATGATGTGTTGCTGTTGAGTGTCGGTGCTGTCTAGACCTCGGCAGAGTAACCGTGTAATACTCTTCCATATCAGTAGGTGGCAGCCGGTAGCTAATTGCTTTGTAGATGTCGGAAACGGCGGGAGGCAGCGTGCAGGTAAAAAGGTGTCTAATGCTTAAACCAGTGGTTCTTAACCTTGTTGGAGGTACCAAACCCCACCAGTTTTATATGCGCATTCATCGAACCCTCCTTTTTTTTCTAATTCAAGACAAAGTTATTATGTGTTTTTGGTAACACTTTAGTATGGGGAACATATTCTAAGTAACAAAGACTTAATTTAAAGTTATTTGGTTAGGGTTAGGGTTCGGGTTAGGGTTAGAGGGTTAGGGCCAGGGTTAGAGGGTTAGGGTTATAATAAGGCCATGCCGAATAAGGCATTAATAAGTACTTAATAATGACTAGTTAAGAGCCAATATGTTACTAATTTGCATGTTAATAAGTAACTAATTAATGGTGAATATGTTCCCCATACTAAAGTGTTACCATGTTTTTATTACTGGTGCACAAAATGAACAGTGCATGAACATCACCTTGTTCAAACAACAAAACCAAAACAGTGCATAAACTCACAACAAATTACACACCTGCAAATCAGTCTGACTTCTGCTGTTGCCGTATCCGTAATACGCCGATAGGGAGAAGTTTTTATTTACACGATGAGTCAGGTGTGTTCTGACCTCCGCCGAACCCCTGAGCCCGACTCACCGAACAAAGGTGAGTGCCGCTAAAAAAAGGCATTGAAGCTTAGGGAAGGCTGTGCAGAACGAAACTAAAACTGAACTGGTAAAAAAGTAAACAAAAACAGAATGCTGGACAACAGCAAAGACTTACTGTGGAGCAAAGACGTCGTCCACAAAGTGCATCTGAACATGACATGACAATCAACAATGACCCCACAAAGAAGGATAAAAACAACTGAAATATTCTTGACTGATAAAATAAAGTAGATGCGGGGAAATATCGCTCAAAGGAAGACACGAAACTGCTACAGGAAAATACCAAAAAAAAAGAAGAGAAAAAGCTACCAAAATAGGAGCGCAAGACAAGAACTAAAACACTACACACAGGAAAACAGCAAAAAACTCAAAATAAGTCAGGGCGTGACGTGACAGTTGGTGACTGTACACCTACTTTGAGACAAGAGCTATATTGATGCATGTTTGGTTATGCTTTAAAGTAATATCCAACAATTGCGACAACGACTTTTTACTGTCAACTGAGTTTCGTTTTTTAATGATTTCTGCTGGTGGTGTGCCTCCGCATTTTTTCAACGCAAAAAAATGTGCCTTGGCTCAAAAAAGGTTGAAAAACACTGCTTTACATGATGTCTCAGTCTTATAGTGAGCTATGATCAATGATGGCTGAGTAAACCTAAGACATCCTTTCAGCTCTTTTTTAAACTCAATTTTATTAATCTAAACAATGAGTTATTATGCATAGCTAGGCACAAATAATTTATTTTTTGTCTGATCTTTATTTATTGCAACTTTAAACAGTTTGTTCTCATTGCAACTCACCAAATAGACGACACAATGCCATTTGCAACAGCTTTTAACAACCATTACTAAGTATTACCTAAGATGTACAATGAAATAGATTTGATAATACTTCTTCAGCAGATTGGAATAGGAAGCCAAAGCTGATATAGAACACATTTAATGACTTGTCTTATCTATATTCTAATACAGTGGTTCTTAACCTTGTTGGAGGTACTGAACCCCACCAGTTTCATATGCGCATTCACCGAACCCTTCTTTAGTGAAAAATATATATATATATTTTTTTTCAAATTCAAGACAAAGTTGTGTTTTTTTACCGGTGCACAACATGAACCATCCAAGAACATCACCTTGTTCAAAGAACAAAACCAACACAGTGCATGAACTCACAACAAATTACACACCTGCAAATCAGTGTGACTTCTGCTGTTGCCGTATCCCTAATAAGCCGATAGGGAGAAGTTTTTATTTACACGACGAGTCGGGTGTGTCTCGACCTCCGCGGCGGAGGGTCCGCCGAACCCCTGAGGCCGGCTCACCGAACCCCTAGGGTTCGATTGAACCCAGGTTAAGAACCACTGTTCTAATACGATACAGGTACTTCTACTAACTGAGGGTTGTATCTCCAAATCAATAGTGTAGTTTTTGTAATCGCAAATACGTAGTAAAACATGGAGTACTATGCAAAACCTACAAGTTAGTACAATGCTGATATTCCATTTTGGTAAAATATTAAAGGACATGCGTAGCATATGTCGGGGCACCCCACTTTTTCAGTTAAGTAAAGGTCTGAGCAAAAAAAAGCTAATATTTGCAGTGTCGGGCAAATTACTTTAAAAAAATAATTACATACACTACTGTTCAAACGTTTGGGGTCACCCAAACAATTTTGTGGAATAGCCTTCATTTCTAAGAACAAGAAGAGACTGTCGAGTTTCAGATGAAAGTTCTCTTTTTCTGGCCATTTTAAGCGTTTAATTGACCCCACAAATGTGATGCTCCAGAAACTCAATCTGCTCAAAGGAAGGTCAGTTTTGTAGCTTCTGTAACGAGCTAAACTGTTTTCAGATGTGTGAACATGATTGCACAAGGGTTTTCTAATCATCAATTAGCCTTCTGAGTCAATGAGCAAACACATTGTACCATCAGAACACTGGAGTGATAGTTGCTGGAAATGGGCCTCTATACACCTATGTAGATATTGCACCAAAAAGCAGACATTTGCAGCTAGAATAGTCATTTACCACATTAGCAATGTATAGAGTGTATTTCTTTCAAGTTAAGACTAGTTTAAAGTTATCTTCATTGAAAAGTACAGTGCTTTTCCTTCAAAAATAAGGACATTTACATGTGACCCCAAACTTTTGAACGGTAGTGTATATATATATATATATATATATATATATATATATATATATATATATATATATATATATATATATATATATATATATATATATATATATATATTTATATTAGGGGTGTAACGTACACAAAAATTTCAGTTCGGTACGTACCTCGGTTTAGAGGTCACGGTTCGGTTCATTGTCGGTACAGTAAGAAAACAACAACATATACATTTTTTGGTTATTTATTTACCAAATTTGTAAACAATGGCTTTATCCTTAACATTGGGAACACTATAATAATTCTGCCCACGTTAATCAACATTAAACTGCCTCAAGTTGTTGCTCAGATTAAATAAAATGACAAAACTTTTCTTCTACATATAAAAAGTGCAACATTAAACAGTTTCAAGTCAACTCATCATGCTTCATTTATTACAGCATTTGGGAAGCCTGTAGTTGATTTTTATCATGTAAATGTTATATTTTTATCAACATGTGACAGCAGGGACCCTGCCATTCAAAACTAGGCTGCTCCATTACTAATGATTAATGTAACTATAGCTAAAAAAAAATAGTATAATAGCAATAGGAGAGACTATTCATCCCTGAACACCATGGAGTTCATGTAGGCTTAATGATGCACTTACATTATTATATCAACTATCAGAGACAGAAACTCTTCATTTAACATCCTTTTTTGCTGCTTCAACACAGCTCAATCAACACAGAAAAAGGTAAAGTGAAATAACAGACAGACAGGGCTTTGCTGTCCATAACACACACACGCACGCATGCACACACACGCACACACACACACACACACACACACACACACACACACACACACACACACACACACACACACACACACACACACACACACACACACACACACACACACACACACACACACACACACACACACACACACACACACACACACACACACACACTCACCGCAAAATGAGCTAACATTACGCTAAAAGCTAATTAGCCTTCACCTCAAGCCAGGACTGCAAGCAAGCTGAGCTGCAGTTTATATTTCTAGAAGGTCAACGGGCTCATAGTGATGTTACTAGTAGTTGACTGGGTGGTGTTTATTATAATTTGGGGAGAGTCCGCAGCCTGATGCTTACCTGCTAAACACCTACCTGCTCATCATGACACTGGAGCAGACTACATGCGCTCTGACTACGCACTGCTGATTGGCTGTTACCACTCTGCGTGTAACCAATCAGATGGTTGTGTGCGTGGGACAATGCTGCATGCTGCAGAGTACTGACAGAGACAGAGGCAACGAAGCGGAGCAGCTTGTTAAGACTTTAGCTTAGGCGCTACTTAATATGTTCGTGTGGAAACTCGTTCGGTACACCTCCGAACCGAACCGAAACCCCCGTACCGAAACGGTTCAATACAAATACATGTACCGTTACACCCCTAATATATATACAACAAAACATGTATATATATATATATGAACAAAACGTTGCTTTATTACAAGCGAGCCTCATTAAACAGGTCTGCAGTACCTGGAGGAACTCAGATCAAAAATGGAGGACTCCTAACCTGGAGAAGCCAAACCATCCGTTATATATTCCTTCTTTCCCTGTCTGGGTGTGTGCTAAGTCAGGATAGCACAACCTGACCATGTAAGGAGATGTTCCTGCGTAGTGTCAGGAAAACAACTGCTTCAAGTCATAACTCAAATGTTAGATTTGAGCTTGACAGGTAGGCTTTTCTCAAGGATATGGTTATCCCTTTTGCATTCTGAAGTCCCAATTAGGGCCCTTTTTCCTACGGGAAGTGATCCAATCCACCTGCGAATGTCAAACTAAGGGGCCTTATCTTATTATGTGCTCAAACTGAAATACCACTATTTAATTAAACTCGGGGGTTTGCTTTCTCCAAGGTGAATATAAACATTCACCATATGTCAGTGGTTCTTAACCTTGTTGGAGGTACCGAACCCCACCAGTTTCATATGTGCATTCACCGAACCCTCCTTTTTTTCAAATTCAAAACAAAGTTATATGTTTTTGGTAACACTTTAGTATGGGGAACAAATCCTAAGTAACAAAGACTTAATTTAGAGGGTTAGGGCCAGGGTTAGAAGGTTAGGGTTATAATAAGGCAATGCCGAATAAGGCATTAATAAGTACATAATAATGACTAGTTAAGAGCCAATATGTTACTAATTTGCATGTTAATAAGCAACTAATTAATGGTGAATATGTTCCCCATACTAAAGTGTTACCATGTTGTTTTTACTGGTGCACAAAATGAAGCATGCATGAACATCACCTTGTTCAAACAACAAAACCAACACAGTGCATAAACTCACAACAAATTACACACTTGCAAATCAGTCTGACTTCTGCTGTTGTCGTATCCTTAATACGTTGATAGGGAGAAGTTTTTATTTACACGATGAGTCGGGTGTGTCTTGACCTCCGCCGAACCCCTGAGCCCGACTCACCGAACCCCTAGAGTTCGATCGAACCCAGGTTAAGAACCACTGCCATATGTAGAACATAATATGAGTGAATTAATTCACTTCACTAGCTACCAAGAACGAGACGATTTTTAAATGTTAGAAAGCGGGAAAAAAAAAGTTTGTTTTCTTGTTTGTCATAATGATTGTGAACAAAATTCCCAAATAAGTGCAGTTCCCCTTTAAGATTTAAAGAAAAAACGAACATCAGACCTGCCACATTTCACTGTCTATAAGGGTAATTTTAATTGTAATTAATTTGATTACCATTTGCTGGAAAATCTAATATAAAAAGGAAAGTAGAAATGTAAGTTACAGTGGCAATAAAGACAGCCACAGGAAATAAAATGAAGGACTAAATAAGACTGCTGAAATTACTGCTGAACCTTGAATTCTACCACCTTGACTCTCTGTCTAAATGTAGACAATGCCACACTCTCTGTCTCTCTTTGCGACTGTTTGTCTCGTTGCGCTTTCCTTACCCATATCCTGCGTTAATCAGATAGTGGCCTTTTAGTGCACAGCAGCGATAAAGCAGCCAGAGTGTATGTGAAAGGGAATGGTGGTCCACAATCTTTAATCTGAGCACCTTCCGCCTTTTAAGAACATTAGTAAGGAAATGAAACTCTTGTCAGTCCGCTTAATGTCACACCAATCTCTGACTTTGAGCTTCTACTTAGTAAAATGTGAGGCAACTGCAGCTAAATCCCTCTCCTTGCAAAGTTTCCGCGGATCATGCGCACACATTCTTACTCCGTTGAGTGTCGGCCCTCTGCCTGAACTTTTGTGCTGCTATGGCATGTTTTCATTTTTAATGTGACTGCACTCGTTGCCACTGTAGCTGTCTCCAGGTTCGGAGGATGACGATGGCGAGGGTCCTATCAGTGAGAAGCTGGGCCGTATCCAGTTCAGCATAGGCTACAGCTTCCAGAACACAACCCTCACAGTCAAAGTTCTCAGGGGCCAGGAGCTACCAGCCAAGGACTTTTCCGGTACCTCGGATCCCTTCGTTAAAATCTACCTGCTGCCTGATAAAAAGCACAAACTGGAAACCAAGGTCAAGAGGAAGAACCTCAACCCCCACTGGAATGAAACCTTCTTGTTTGAAGGTTGGTGTCATTTCCCTTCAAACTATTTTACTTTTGAAATATACGTCGGGGGACGGCGTGGCGAAGTTGGTAGAGTGGCCGTGCCAGCAATCGGAGGGTTGCTGGTTACTGGGGTTCAATCCCCACCTTCTACCATACTAATCACGTCTGTTGTGTCCTTGGGCAAGACACTTCACCCTTGCTCCTGATGGCTGCTGGTTAGCGCCTTGCAGGGCAGCTCCCGCCATCAGTGTGTGAATGTGTGTGAATGTGGAAATAGTGTCAAAGCGCTTTGAGTACCTTGAAGGTAGAAAAGCGCTATACAAGTATAACCCATTTATCATTATATACAAACCCCGTTTCCATATGAGTTGGGAAATTGTGTTAGATGTAATTATAAACGGAATACAATGATTTGCAAATCATTTTCAAGCCATATTCAGTTGAATATGCTACAAAGACAACATATTTCATGTTCAAACTGATAAACATTTTTTTGGTTTTGCAAATAATCATTAACTTTAGAATTTGATGCCAGCAACACGTGACAAAGAAGTTGGGAAAGGTGGCAATAAATACAGATAAAGTTGAGGAATGCTCATCAAACACTTATTTGGAACATCCCACAGGTGTGCAGGCTAATTGGGAACAGGTGGGTGCCATGATTGGGTATAAAAACAGCTTCCCACAAAATGCTCAGTCTTTCACTAGAAAGGATGGGGCGAGGTACACCACTTTGTCCACAACTGCGTGAGCAAATAGTCAAACAGTTTAATAACAACGTTTCTCAAAGTGCAATTGCAAGAAATTTAGGGATTTCAACATCTACGCTCCATAATATCATCAAAAGGTTCAGAGAATCTGGAGAAATCACTCCACGTAAGCGGCATGGCCGGAAACCAACATTGAATGACCGTGACCTTCCATCCCTCAGACGGCACTGTATCAAAAACCGACATCAATCTGTAAAGGATATCACCACATGGGCTCAGGAACACTTCAGAAAACCACTGTCACTAAATACAGTTGGTCGCTACATCTGTAAGTGCAAGTTAAAGCTCTACTATGCAAAGCCAAAGCCATTTATCAACAACATCCGGCTTCTCTGGGCCCGAGATCATCTAAGATGGACTCATGCAGAGTGGAAAAGTGTTCTGTGGTCTGATGAGTCCACACTTCAGATTATTTTTGGAAATATTCGACATTGTGTCATCCGGACCAAAGGGGAAGCGAACCATCCAGACTGTTATCGACGCAAAGTTCAAAAGCCAGCATGTGTGATGGTATGGGGGTGCATGAGTGCCCAAGGCATGGGTAACTTACACATCTGTGCAGGCACCATTAATGCTGAAAGGTACATACAGCTTTTGGAACAACATATGCTGCCATCTAAACGCCGTCATTTTCATGGACGCCCCTGCTTATTTCAGCAAGACAATGCCAAGCCACATTCAGCACGTGTTACAACAGCGTGGCTTCGTAAAAAAAGAGTGCAGGTACTTTCTTGGCCCGCCTGCAGTCCAGACCTGTCTCCCATCCAAAATGTGTGGCGCATTATGAAGCGTAAAATACGACAGCGGAGACCCCGGACTGTTGAACGACTGAAGCTCTACATAAAACAAGAATGGGAAAGAATTCCACTTTCAAACCTCATTTCCCAATTGTTTATTGAGTGTTGTTAAAAGAAAAGGCCATGTAACACAGTGGTGAACATGCCCTTTCCCAACTACTTTGGCACGTGTTGCAGCCATGAAATTCTAATTTAATTATTATTTGCAAAAAAAAATAAAGTTTATGAGTTTGAACATCAAATATGTTGTCTTTGTAGTGCATTCAATTGAATATGGGTTGAAAAGGATTTGCAAATCATTGTATTCCGTTTATATTTACATCTAACACAATTTCCCAACTCATATGGAAACGGGGTTTGTAGATCAAATTGACGTTGTCTGTAAAACAATCTACACTGTCAGAATTAAATCAATGCCAACTTAATAAAATATTGGCTTAGTTAAAAAAGTGTTAGCAAGAAGATGCAAAGGTGTTTTATTTCAAAGAACAACCGCCATTATGCTGTTTCCATGGAAACTTGACGCAGAATGCCCTCAGCAGAGAAAGGACACAAAGAATCGGCAGAAACATAAAAAGTCAGGCCGAAATGGATTTCGGAAAGCCCTCAAAGTAACGCACCACCTTTCTTTGTACTAAGGATGTGTCGATGTATTTCTTTTTAGTCCCACAGCTGAAAAATGGCCAGCAGCTACGGTAATTATGTGTGGAGCTGCTCCCCCTAAGATGACAATAATAATCTTAACAATCACCTCTATTACGGCAAATGAACTGCATTTCTTATTATCTTCATTATCATTACAAAGTTACATTATCACTGGAGGATGAGGCTAAGTATGTTACAACCTGAGAGCAAGCCAGGGGCAGGCACGCTAACCGCTAAGCTAACCGCTAAGCTAACCGCTAAGCTAACCGCTAAGCTAACCGCAAAGCTAACTGCTAAGCTAACTGCAAACAAGACCAAGAAATAATTGATTAGTAAAGTTTAAGAAGTGTACATGGAAACACGTTATGACAGAAAGCAGGTATTAACAGAAATCAACAAGTACTTTAATACGATTCTAGAGAGAGAATAATACAACAACAGATGTTTGTGTGTCAGTATTGTCACAATCAGTACAAGACACGTAAGTTCAAGTTAAAGTACCACTGATAGTCACAAACACAATAGGTGTGGTGAAATTACCCTCTGCATTTGACCCATCCCCTTGTTCCACACCCTGGGAGGTGAGGGCAGCAGTGAGCAGCAGCGGTGGCCGCGCTCGGGAATCATTTTGACGAATTAACCCCCAATTCCAACCCTTGATGCTGAGTGCCAAGCAGGGAGGTAATGGCTCCCATTTGTATAGTCTTTGGTATGACGAGGGCAGATCGATCCAATAATTGTTGATGTGGACACCAAAGCTAGTTGATCAGTACAGCATGAATACTAGTGTTTAGGTTGATATTTTTATTTTTTCAAAATCATTTTTTGTTTGTTTTTATTAATGTTTAAAAATGCAGGGAATAATTGCCTGCACACAATAGGACTTTAAGGGGAAAAAAAACAAACGATTTAAATCAGGGGTGTCTAAACTTTTTCCACTGAGGGCCGCACACTGAAAAATCAAAGCAAGCGGGGCCCATTTTGATATTTTTTATTTAAAAAACCAATACAATATATGTATAAAAAATATACATTTAGGCCTCCACTCAAGTTTGATCCCGGGTACCCCAAAGGGTTTTGGTCAAAAAAATATAAAAAATGTGTCATTATTCAGTATTATTATTTTTATTATTATTCAAGTTTTAAATCTCTAGATAAACATTAGGTCTATCTTTCAATATAACGTTTTTAAAGATTTAAGTTGTATGCTCTTTTTGTCAAAGAAAACCCGTTTTTTTATGGAAAAAACACAAAATATGCAATATTTTCACCCAGTAAAATTTTTAAGTGGAATATTTGACATTATATAATAATTGGAGCCTTAAAAAGGTCAATAACTCATAACACCATTGATTTTAATTCATTATTACTTTTTGAGCAATGACACTTAAAAACAAATCGCACGAACATTATTGGGGATCCAAAAGGGTCCTACTCATTAAAGTGTTAAAAAATAAATTATACATTTTTTTTACTGTTTACATTTAACACAATAATCTCAACTTCAGATCTATCCGCCAATTATAAATGTTATTGTTGTTTATGTTTTTTGTTTGTTCGTTTGAGGCCCTTCTTTAAAAAAACAGCTCGGTTTTTTATATGGCAAACACAAAATATACAACATTTTCCCCAAAAACTATCTCAAAATGCAATATTTAATGTGACATAATTGGAGCCTTGAATAGGTCAATAATTCATAATGACATTGATTTTGATTCATTATTTTTTTTTTTAAAGAAAGAAACAGCCTGCATGGCAGCTTTGTGTTACTAGAGTAAACATTGCAACATTTTCTATTTCACCTGTTTGCTCTTTTATACCATTTTTTATGTTTTTAATTTTTTCCAATCGGATTTTCTAAATGTGCCGTGGGGCCGTTAAAAAAATGACCTGCGGGCCGCAAATGGCCCCCGGGCCGCGCTTTGGACACCCCTGATTTAAATGAATAGTAGATGATATTTAATGTTTACCGTTTTTTTCGGAGTATAAGTCGCTCCGGAGTATAAGTCGCACCGGCCGAAAATGCATAATAAAGAAGGAAAAAAACATATATAAGTCACATTTTTTGGGGACATTTATTTGATAAAAGCCAACACCAAGAGTGGACATTTGAAAGGCAATTTAAAATAAATAAAGAATAGTGAACAACAGGCTGAATAAGTGTACGTTATATGAGGCATAAATAACCAACTGGTATGTTAACGTAACATATTATGGTAAGAGTCATTCAAATAACTATAACATATAGAACATGCTATACGTTTACCAAACAATCTGTCACTCCTAATCGCTAAATCCCATGAAATCTTATACGTCTAGTCTCTTACGTGAATGACATCAATAATATTATTTGATATTTTACGCTAATGTGTTAATAATTTCACACATAAGTCGCTCCTGAGTATAAGTCGCACGCCCGGCAAACCTATGAAAAAAACTGCGACTTATAGTCAGAAAAATACGGTACTATTGACTTACTCTAAGAACTGTATATAATAAAAGAGAATAAGGAACTGGTTTAAATATTGTGTTGTTATTGTTACACCTTCAATTAAATTAATTAAATCAATTAAAGAGATGTCCCATCAATGGGATCGGATTGGGGCCGATATTTGCCTTTTTTAACTGAATGTATGTAGCATCCGATACCACAAATGTTTATACATCATCTGATTTACAACAATACTAGCATAGTGATTTTTTTTTTTATCAACTTGTGTTATTGTGTTCACTACTTACTCGCTATAAAACATTCCTTTCTATGATTTATTGTCCAAGTATCGGATCAGGACTCAAAATCGGATCTGATGGAGGGCAAAAATGTTGATTTGGGACATCCCTGCTGTCTATGACACTGACCATATATACAAACCCCGTTTCCATATGAGTTGGGAAATTGTGTTAGATGTAAATATAAACGGAATACAATGATTTGCAAATCCTTTTCAACCCATATTCAGTTGAATATGCTACAAAGACAACATATTTGATGTTCAAACTGATAAACCTTTTTTTTTTTTTTGCAAATAATCATTAACTTTAGAATTTGATGTAACACAGTGGTGAACATGCTCTTTCCCAACTATTTTGACACGTGTTGCAGCAATGAAATTCGAAGTTAATTATTATTTGCAAAAAAAAAATAAAGTTTATGAGTTTGAACTTTACATATGTTGTCTTTGTAGTGCATTCAATTGAATATGGGTTGAAAAGGATTTGCAAATCATTTTATTCCGTTTATATTTACATCTAACACAATTTCCCAACTCATATGGAAACGGGGTTTGTACTTTAAAAAATGGACAGTCAAATCATGTGATTGGTATCGCCCAATTTCACTCATGGACGAGCGGTATCAGAATCGACATCATAAAACCCTGACCGGAACATCCCCATGTTAAAATTAAATCATTATCCTGTAGAAAAGGTAACATCCCTGTTTGTCATTTGTAGAATAGCCACTCATCAACTAAACTGACATGTTGAACTGCCTGGGGGAAGCAGTTTTTGGCAGATTTTCAATAAATGTGTTTTTTTTTTTACCCCCTAAGGTTTTTTTCTTCCACCAGAGTGCTATGAGCCTCATTATTAATGCTCGGCATGACTGTAAATTCTATTTAGGATTAGCTTTCAAGCCATTTGACTGAACAGTTGCTGAGCTTCCTTTTTAATGGGACTGAAGGTGCCACAATGACAAAGTGGAGTCACGCCGCAAAATGAACATTATTGCACTTGAAAAATGAAAGTCCCTTCATTATAATAAGTCCCGCCATTGATGTGAGAATGAGAGAACCCTGGGTGCACTGCAAAAAGTCAGTGTTCAGAAACAAGAAAAAAAAAAAACAATTTTATTTGAACTAAGCAAAATTATCTGCCAATAGAACAAGAACATTTGGCTTGTCAAGACTTTCCAAAACAAGTCAAATGAGCTAACCTCAATGAACCCCAAAATACCTTAAAATAAGTATATTCTCACTAATAACAAGTGCACTTTTCTTGGTAGAAAAACAAATTATGAGACCTTTTTGCCCAATATGTTGAAAAATATTCTTAAATGAAGTAAATGCTAGTGCCATTATCTTGACATAATGATATGCGCTCGGCATTACATTTCTTGAAACTAGCAAATTTATACAAAAAACTAATTTATTGTTCTTAATGGAAAGGCATCAAGGCAACCGCTTGTTACTCTCGGGGTCTCCTAGCCGCTCAGGCAAATCATATTGTCTAAAAATGCATTTTTCCATGGATAACATGACATCATCGCGCCAAGTGCGTGCTCTTTCAGTCAATTAGTGCGCATATATACAGCCCGACCCCCGGCCAAAATGTTTTTAATTGTAATTTTGAAGATTTTAACTGAATGTGCATGAACCTTTTCCGTTCAAAATTGTTAGAAATGTCACATGTTAAATGTTTACATATAAACAGTAAGTTTACTGTACTGTGCCAACTGTACTACTATATGAGTACCTATTTTCTATTGTTTCATTGAAAATAAAACAGCAAAGTCCATTTGGCTGTCATCTGTTTTAATTTATGAGACACAATTGTGTCAAAGTCATGATTTTTTTTTCATGCTTGAAATAAGAAATTATTCCTTTTAAAAAGTAGTTTTATACTTGTGAGTGTTGATGACACAGCTTTGCAACAGTTGATATTCTAGTTTCAAGCATGTTTTACTCAATATAGGTCATCAAATCTCAGCAACGAGCTGTAATATCTTACTGAGATCATTTAGGACCAAAACACTTAAAACAAGTAAAACACTCTAACATAAAATCTGCTTAGTGAGAAGAATGATCTTATCAGACAGAAAATAAGCAAATATCACCCTTATTTGAGATATTTAAATCTTATTTAGATCTCAGTTTTTGCAGTGTGGTGCCATGTTTTTTAAAAAAAAATGCCTCATTTCCCTTTTTAGGTTTCCCCTATGAGAAGGTGAGGGAGCGCACACTTTACCTTCAGGTGTTGGACTACGACCGCTTCAGCAGGAATGACCCTATTGGAGAGGTCTCAATCCCCCTTAACAAGGTGGAACTGGGCCAGATAAAGACCTTCTGGAAGGAGCTCAAGCCCTGCAGTGATGGCAGTGTAAGAGTGGGAGGGACAATCTCTGGGACGCATCATCAATCAATTCCAATTGCAGTTTCTCACTGAACATGTCAAGGCTATTTTTGACGGAGGCATTTTTATCTTAACCTAAGGGTTTGTTCTTGTTGTGTTATGCACAAGAAACTAGAGCAACGATTTAGGATTGCATGATAGAGAGTAATCCGTAATTTGATATTCCCTTGTGAAATCTGACATTAGTTGAGATGATTCATGCCCCAATGTGTGTTTGTATTCTTCAGGGAAGACGAGGGGACTTGCTGGTGTCTCTGTGCTATAATCCCACTGCCAACACCATAACTGTGAACATCATCAAAGCTCGTAATCTCAAAGCCATGGATATTGGGGGTACCTCAGGTAGTTTCCTCTTCACTTTCTAACCCTTGCTCAGCACTTTAGGGCGCCTTTAAATCCTGTGTGCCATTGCGCAAAGCCAGCTCCATATTTAAACATTCATTGACCCGCTCTGTTCAAAGGACGTGTGCCGCCTTTTTCTTGAGCAGGGTTACAGCTCGTCATAGCAAGGTGACATTACGTCAAGTGTCTTACCTTGCTCCCTCATTTGTTCTCTCTTGTGTATATTTAAGAGGACTCTCAGCATCCCAGACAAAATTGGGTCAGATCAGTCTAATGCGCATTTTCATAGTAGCAGGCCTCACTGTGGACCACGTTTCTATATACAAACCCTGTTTCCATATAAGTTGGGAAATTGTGTTAGATGTAAATATAAACGGAATTCAATGATTTGCAAATCATTTTCAAGCCATATTCAGTTGAATATGCTACAAAGACAACATATTTCATGTTCAAACTGATAAACTTTTTTTTTTTTTGCAAATAATCATTAACTTTAGAATTTGATGCCAGCAACACGTGACAAAGAAGTTGGGAAAGGTGGCAATAAATACTGATAAAGTTGAGGAATGCTCATCAAACACTTATTTGGAACATCCCACAGGTGTGCAGGCTAATTGGGAACAGGTGGGTGCCATGATTGGGTATAAAAACAGCTTCCCCAAAAAATGCTCAGTCTTTCACAAGAAAGGATGGGGCGAGGTACACCCCTTTGTTCACAACTGCGTGAGCAAATAGTCAAAACAGTTTAAGAACAACATTTCTCAAAGTGCAATTGCAAGAAATTTAGGGATTTCAACAACTACGCTCCATAATATCATCAAAATGTTCAGAGAATCTGGAGAAATCACTGCACGTAAGCGGCATAGCCGGAAACCAACATTGAATGACCGTGACCTTCCATCCCTTCAAAAACCGACATCAATCTCTAAAGGATATCACCACATGGGCTCAGGAACACTTCAGAAAACCACTGTCACTAAATACAGTTGGTCGCTACATCTGTAAGTGCAAGTTAAAGCTCTACTATGCAAAGCCAAAGCCATTTATCAACAACATCCAGAAACGCCGCCGGCTTCTCTGGGCCCGAGATCATCTAAGATGGACTCATGCAAAGTGGAAAAGTGTTCTGTGGTCTGACGAGTCCACATTTCAAATTGTTTTTGGAAATATTCGACATCGTTTCATCCGGATCAAAGGGGAAGTGAACCATCCAGACTGTTATTGACGCAAAGTTGAAAAGCCAGCATCTGTGATGGTATGGGGGTGCATTAGTGCCCAAGACATGGGTAACTTACACATCTGTGAAGGCGCCATTAATGCTGAAAGGTACATACAGCTTTTGGAACAACATATGCTGCCATCTAAGCGCTGTCTTTTTCATGGACGCCCCTGCTTATTTCAGCAAGACAATGCCAAGCCACATTCAGCACGTGTTACAACAGCGTGGCTTCGTAAAAAAAGAGTGCGGGTACTTTCCTGGCCCGCCTGCAGTCCAGACCTGTCTCCCATCGAAAATGTGTGGCGCATTATGAAGCGTAAAATACGACAGCGGAGACCCCGGACTGTTGAACGACTGAAGCTCTACATAAAACAAGAATGGGAAAGAATTCCACTTTCAAAGCTTCAACAATTAGTTTCCTCAGTTCCCAATCGTTTACTGAGTGTTGTTAAAAGGAAAGGCCATGTAACACAGTGGTGAACATGCCCTTTCCCAACTACTTTGGCATGTGTTGCAGCCATGAAATTCTAAGTTACTTATTATTTGCAAAAAAAAAAAAAGTTTATGAGTTTGAACATCAAATATCTTGAATTGAATATGGGTTGAAAAGGATTTGCAAATCATTGTATTTCGTTTATATTTACATTTAACACAATTTCCCAACTCATATGGAAACAGGGTTTGTAGGAAATTCACAGTTTCTTTTAAGAGGTTTTTTTGCAATTTGCTCGATTTTACATTTTTTAAACCAAAAAACACCACCGGCTGTTACACTACAGGGGGGAAGAAGACGGCACAGAATGCAGGGACGCAGTTTAGCTCTATTTATTTCTATACAATATTATGAAGTGTGAAAACGAATCCAAAATGTGTATGGTGTGACTATGTGTGGCGATTAGCTGAGTGTTACCAGGAGTGTTGAGCCAGAGGCGGAAGTCCAAGTGGGCAAGGCAAGCTTGGAGATCCAGAGACAGGCATGAGGTCTGAGGCAAGAGCGAGGCGTCAAAATCTGTGTCCAGGTGGGAGGTCGTGATCCAAAGAGGCAGCCAGGGGAACCAGAGGGAATACGGGGAGACGAGACACGCAGCTTGTGATGAGGCAACGGAGGAATGCTGCTAGATGGCGACAAGGGACACGAGACAAATGAACACGGAGGGGGAGAAACACAGATAGAGAGAGTGCATAGACCAGTGGTTCTTAACCTGGGTTGGATCGAACCCTAGGGGTTCGGTGAGTCGGGCTCAGGTGTTCGGCGGAGGTCAAGACACACCCGACTCATCGTGTAAATGAAAACTTCTCCCTATCGGCGTATTACGGATACGGCAACAGCTGACTGATTTGCAGGTGTGTAATTTGTTGTGAGTTGATGCACTGTGTTGGTTTTGTTGTTTGAACAAGGTGATGTTCATTTTGCGCACCAGTAAAAAAAACATGGTAAAAGTAGTATGGGGAACATATTCACCATTAATTAGTTGCTTATTAACATGACATTCAAACTTAAAACTTAAAGTGTTTACAAAGTACAAAGAAGAAGAACCATGACAAACATTCTCAATTTATTTCATCCATCCATTCATTCATTCTTAAAGTAATCTTACTTATCTCATCATATGAAATATGACTTACTTCACTAATTATTATTATTAAATTCTTACTATTATTTATTTATTTATTTTATTGTGATTACTTATGGAGTTTATTGTGAAAAAATTGTGAACAGGAAGTGAACAAAAAGTTTTGCAACTGTTATGTAAAGAAAAGGGGTAGGATTAAATAAGCTCTGCTTCTTCCTACTCCTTTTCGAACATGTTGAAAAGAAACTGGAAATTGTGATGTATCATGTTGTATGCTTGCATGTTCGAAATAAACTCAAAACTCAAACTCAAACTCAAACATGCAAATTAGTAACATATTGGCTCTTAACTAGTAATTATTAAGTACTTATTAATGCCTTATTCGGCATGACCTTAATATAAGCCTAACCCTCTAACCCTGGCCCTAATCCTCTAACCCTAACCCTAACCAAATAACTCTAAATTGAGTCTTTGTTACTTAGAATATGTTCCCCTAGTGTCCAAAAAACTCTAAATTAAGTCTTTGTTACTTGGAATATGTTCTCCATACTAAAGTGTTACCAAAAACGTATAACTTCGTCTTGAATTTGAAAAAAAACAACAAAGAAGGGTTCGGTGAATGCGCATATGAAACTGGTGGGGTTCGGTACCTCCAACAAGGTTAAGAACCACTGGCATAGACCTCGAGATTGTTGGCTTACTGTACTGGAACAGGTCGCTACGTTCTGGCCCGGAACACAGGTTTGCTCTGGCTTAAGAAGCCCAGGGAGCTCATCAGCGAATGATTGCAGATTGGCGCCCGCAGATACATGCTTGGAGTTGCGCTCTGCACAGCGCACAGATGAATACACACTGGAGTGCACCCGGGCCTTGACACCGGCTAGCCTGTACAATCAGTGGTTTAACCAGTGGTGTGCCGTCAGGGCCAGCAAGGCCTTCTCTGCTGGCCTAACATAACCAGAAATCATGAACATAATTAAAGACAAGAGTCATTTTTAATTTACTTTCCCTAAATATCTAAAAGTATTCATATTCTCTTCATGTCATATTAAGCTCCTTCCAGCGCTGTTGTTTTTAGGTTATAGAGTTTTCATCCAATTAGAATTCAGCTTATGTTGCCATGCTGTACCAAATCTGCCCATCTTCACAATCAACGATGCTGGCGTCCTTGCACTGTAAGTCAACGGACACAAAGTTGTTTGACAGACAGTTGCGATAGCCAATCAGATCACAAGTAAGGCCTTATAGATGGCCTAAGGCAGATATATATTGTGACGTTATGAGCTAGATAACATAAGAACTCCATTACCCAGCATGCCACAGTAGTGAAGGGCATGCGCAGTGGCCCCGTTTAGGTTGAATGTTGTCATGGCTCCCGCGGGATGTTTTTGATGAGCACGTTGTGGAGTAAAATTTAAGAACTCAGTCAACACACCTCGTCTGCATCTTTTACGATTAGACAAGACAACACATATATTTTCAAGAAGGATATTTAAAGAGAAACTACATTTTGTGAGATGATGTCGGCCAACCCCGGAAGCTCGAATGGGCTCTACAAATTGTGAGTTCAGGTATTTTATTTCTTTATTTTTTCACGTTTGATATGTTTTTTTGCAATTAAAATGTTGACAGTACCACATAAGATATGTTTTAATTGCTGATGCGCGTTTATTGATTTTTAAATGCGCCAGAAAATAACCCATTTTGTACACCGTTGGTGGTGATTCAATGCCCAGTAGGGCGTAAATTGTTTTCCTGTATAGCATTTCTCCAGCAATAGTCATGTGGTCATTGAGAGGTAGGTAGGTAGGTAGGTCTTTATTGTCATTGCACAAGTACAACGAAACTTTGTTTTCAGCACAAACCCGCTCAAGATTATACAAAACAAACAGTGTACAGGGTTACAGAACAGGAACGCTGATGGGTCGCCACAAGGCGCCCCGTAAAAGATTGGAAAAAGGTAAAACGCTGGGAAAGGATGAGTAAAAAAATACAATCTAGACTGGGCTCCTAAGGGGGCCCAGTCTGGAGTGGGAAAAAACCTCCATAGCAAAGCACATATACATATTACAGCGTACATCTCGAGATATCTAGCAACAGAGGGAAGGGAGTGCGAGGTCATGATGGTAGGCCGCAGCTCTCAGGCGCTGACCATCCATTCATCACCTATGGGATTTGCGTCGAGGGCGTTGGGTTGGGGTGTTGGGGTGTGTATGTGTGGCGTATATTTTTGTGGTTGCATGTGTGTGTGTAAGCCCGTAGTGTGTCTCTGTTCCGCGGCATTGATCTTGTGCAGTCGCTAGTTCAAAGTCAACAACAACAGGTGTGTGTCCATGAGAGACAAGAAGAGAGTTTGTTGTGTCTTCGCCGCACTGTCCTTCGGGAGAGTCTCGACGCCAGGGAAACAATCCAAGTTAGAATGTTTTGTATGCGAGTGAAAATAACATTTGCTTTCCACTCTAAATTGTCTATAACTGGTCCTCAAAACTGCGAGGCAGACAGTCCGATGTGATCCAAAATCACAAGAGTGTCCACAGTTCTTCCCGCATCCTCCAATCATTTGTGGCAGCTTTGGGCTACTTTGAAGACTGCCAGCAACTTCCAATTTGTGGACAAACCAGAGCAACGCTTACTCCAATCAGCAGGTGTCCTGTTGTCATCATTCCCAATAGGACACAGGACATCACTGAAGGCCTAGGTGGGAAAAACACGGCCCGCCACTGGGTTTAACATATGTTGTTTTGAAGTGTTTATATTTTACACAAATATAATTATATTGAATAAAAATAACTTGCGGGTCCGAAGAATTTCTCTGGCGTTCGGGCTTGTCTTGTCCACGGGTGCACGCGGGTAGCGCATGCAGATACAGAAAAGTAGTCCAAGACAAGCAACTAATAAGTTGCAGTCATGTTATTATGATAGAATATGCATTCAATGATAGCTAACGTTAGTAGTTAAACGTATCATTATCTGACAACACAAACAGGCACGTGCACACATAGGGCCCTATGGGTGCTTGAGCCCCTGCCCTTTTTTGCCTCGTCTTAAAAAGTGCCCTCTGCCTGTGTGAGTTTTTTTTTTTCTTTCTTTAAACAACATTAATAAATTCCTGTCAGGGATGTAAAAAAAAAAAAAAAAAAACTCCACATTTTCTTGTAATACGGGGTTGTTTGAGCCTGCCGCTTCGGCCAGAGAGAGAGAGAGAGAGGGCGAGTGAGTGAGTGAGTAAGTGAGAGGAGAGAGAGCCAACTGCGCCCCTGAGCCTGAGACGTGACAGTGGAGCAACTTGAACCTGTGAGTTATGTTATGGTCTAATCGGCGTCCACTTATTCAGCATCTAATATGGGTAATATTGCAGAAAAACGCTGTATTATTCTATTATTTAATGTGTCAGCTTCTGTTTTTGCCGGACGTCGGAGCACGGCGCATCAATTGAGCACGCCACATCAAGTCCGCACAGAGCAGAGCGGATCGTGCGGGACAGGAAGTAGTGAACAAAATATAAAATAAAACACCGGGTTAATTTTCAAAATAAAATGCACTGTGTTTACGGCGGATCACATTTCTCTCACAGTAGAGTTTTAGTTATAAAGTTTATTGTGACTTTGCTATTACTGTGTGGGTTAACAAAATAATAATAATAATGATAATAATGATAATAATAACAATAATAAGAATAATAATAATGATAATAATAATAATTATTATTATTATTAATAATAATAATAATTATAATAATAATTTCAGCATTCTGGGGATATAAGATGTAGGTTATCTGTTAGGAATATTACCATCTGTATTTAAACTTGATTCATGTTGATTATGCCTGCAGCGGGGTGTAGGGGGGTGGGTAGAGATAGCACCCTTGTTGATTGGCAGCTGCTCCCTACTCGTAGGGAGGCCACGCTTCACCGGTTCTCATCCATCCCCTAAATCTCTCACGTGCTGGCTCCAAGCGCCACACCCCGGTACACTGCCTCAGCTGGCAGACCAAACCACGTGAGGGGGTGGTGTGTACACTGCACCACTAGGCGGAGGAGCTGCACCAGTCAGCCAACGGCTAGGGCGGAGGAAGACCACATAGGACTCAACGGCCAAGTGTAAAGGAGTAAACCTTACAAATCCGGAGTGGAGCCCCGAAGGCGGATAGGTGCTCGCAAGACAACACCCTTCCGGCAACTCCTGCAGCAAAGCTGGTGCCAAACGTCATGCTCCGCATTCCTTTGGATCCCGTCAGCCAAGCCAAGAGGGGGATTCTGACGACTGGGCAACCCAAAGTCCCCATACCTTATGCCCAGGCTTGCGCCATGGAGGTCACAAAAACTGGAGAGGTCACTCCAGCCTCGCTCGCAAGAGTGAGGACACAACACGGAAGCTGGCAGTTTACGGGTTATAAGTCCCATCTGATTGGCGTAAGTATGGGGCGCCACGGGTCAGCTTCGACGGTGGGAGGGATCATAGTGTCCCAGTGGACGACTACTGCCCGCCTCAAACCGGGCAGCCCCCGGTCAGTAGGGTGTCGGCCCGCCAACGTTTGCCTGCTTCAGTGGGTGCCTGGAGCTTAGTGTACTGTAAAGGCACGATGAGCAGACGGTAAATCTTTGCACCAAACAATAAGAAAATTAAAAAGAAGACTCCAGCTCTTCTATTTGGTAGCTGGAACGTGCGCACTATGCGCACAGGCATCTCAGATGACCTCAGAGTGGTGGAAGACACCAGAAAGACAGCCATCATTGACAGAGAGCTCACCAGACTCAACGTCAGCATAGCTGCCCTCCAAGAAACCCGGCTCCCTTCCAGCGGCTCCCTCAGAGAGGAGAACTACACCTTCTTCTGGAAGGGCAGAGAACCCGAAGAGCCCCGCCAGCATGGTGTTGGCTTTGCCATCAAAAACACCCTCCTGGCTGCAGTGGAGCCTCCCTCAGGTGGCACCGAGCGCCTTTTGTCCATCCGCCTCGCCACTGCTGCTGGTCATGTCAACATCCTCAGTGTGTACGCTCCCACTCTCACCTCATCGGAAGACACAAAAGACCAGTTCTATGGGCAGCTTGATGAACTGATAAAGGGCCTCCCAAAAGATGAGCCCTTATTCCTCCTTGGCGACTTCAATGCCAGAGTAGGTGCAGATCACAAGTCATGGCCCTCCTGCCTTGGACGTCATGGCACAGGGAAGGTAAATGAGAATGGTCAAAGGCTGCTGGAACTGTGCTCCTACCATGACCTCTGCATTACAAACACCTTCTTCGAGTGTAAACCATCACACAGAGTGTCGTGGAGGCATCCGCGGTCCCAACGCTGGCACCAACTCGACCTTGCCATCACCAGGCGCTCTGCCTTAAACAATGTCCTCATCACCAGAAGCTACCATAGTGCAGACTGTGACACTGACCATGCCCTTGTGTGCAGCAAAGTGCGTCTCCAGCCACGCAAGCTACATCACTCCAAACCAAAAGGCCGCCCCCGGATCAACACAGTACACATGTCAGATCCCCTTAAGGTGGACGCATATGTAACCAACCTGGATGAAGCCCTACAGGACCTGCCAGATCATGACGCCACAGGAAAGTGGAATGCCATGAGGGACAAAATTTACAACACGGCCATGTCCTCGTTTGGCAAGAAAGAACATCCCTGCCAGGATTGGTTCAAAGCCCACCTTCCAAGGATGAAACCAGAAATAGAGGCTAAACGTGCAGCCTTCTTAGCACACAAGGAATGCCCAAATGAACAGACACTCACAGCACTCAGAAGGGCTCGGAACACCACCCAGCGTGTTGCTAGACAGTGTGCCAATGAATATTGGCAACAACTGTGTAAGGAAATACAGAGCTGTGCCGAGTCCGGAAACACACGCGGCATGTACAACGGCATCAAAAAGGCCCTTGGCCCTGCAGTAAAAGGAATTGCCCCCCTGAAATCTCTGTCAGGGGAGAAGATCACTAACCGGGAGGAACAGATGACCAGATGGGTGGAACACTACTCAGAACTGTACTCCCGTGAAACATCAGTTTCCAATGCTGCCCTTAGTGGTACGAAGGATCTGCCCATCATGGAGGAGCTAGATGAAGTGCCCACTATGGAAGAGCTCAGCAAAGCCATTGATGCCCTCCCAAACGACAAAGCACCAGGTAGCGATAACATCCCACCTGAAGCCATCAAGCACGGGAAACCTGCCCTGCTTCAGCCTCTGTATGAGTTGCTCTGCATGTGCTGGGAGGAAGGTGCAGTCCCACAAGACATGCGTGACGCCACCATTGTGACACTGTATAAAAACAAAGGTGACCGCAGTGACTGCAACAACTACAGAGGGATCTCCCTTCTCAGCATTGTCGGCAAAGTGTATGCACGCATCCTCCTCAACAGGCTGCAGAGACTCGCGGATCGTGTCTATCCAGAATCCCAATGTGGCTTCAGAGCAGGCAGGTCGACAACTGACATGATCTTTTCCCTTCGACAGCTCCAGGAAAAGAGTAGAGAGCAAGGCCAGCCACTCTACATGATGTTCATAGACCTCACCAAGGCCTTCGATCTGGTCAGCAGGGAAGGCCTATTCCAGCTCCTTGAGAAGATTGGCTGCCCCCCAAAGCTCGGCAGCATGGTGACCTCCTTCCATGTCAACATGAAGGGCACAGTCCTGTATGACGGATCATCCTCAGAACCATTCTGTATCAACAGTGGTGTCAAGCAGGGCTGTGTACTTGCACCAACCCTTTTCGGGATTTTCTTTTCCCTGCTCCTGTCTTACGCCTTCGACTCCTCCACTGATGGTGTATACCTGCACACCCGGTCTGATGGGAGATTGTTTAACCTGGCGCGACTGCGTTCTAAGACCAAGGTCAGGACAGTTCTCATCAGGGAGATGTTGTTTGCTGATGATGCAGCCCTCATGACTCACACAGAGGATGCCCTTCAGAGTTTGGCTGACCGCTTTGCCGATGCTTGTAAGCAGTTTGGGCTCACAATAAGCCTGAAGAAGACCAACATCAGTGCACAAGACATCAGTACTGCCCCCTCCATCACAGTTGATAACATCAGACTGGACACTGTGGACGAGTTCACCTACTTGGGATCAACAATCAGCAACAACCTCTCACTGGACATCGAACTGGACAGGCGTCTCGGAAAGGCAAATACCATCATGGCTAGACTGACCAAGAGAGTGTGGGAGAACGGAGCGCTGTCAGAACACACCAAGATCCGTGTATATCAGGCCTGCGTTCTCAGCACCCTTCTCTATGGAAGTGAATCCTGGACCACCTATATGAAGCAAGAACGTCGGCTCAACACCTTCCACATGCGGTGCCTCAGGCGCATCCTCAACATCAGCTGGCAGGACCACATCCCATACACCAACATCCTGCAGCGCGCCAAGATCCCCAGCATGTACTCCCTGCTGAGTCAACGCCGTCTCCGCTGGCTCGGCCATGTCCGACGGATGGAGGATGGAAGACTACCTAAGGACATCATGTATGGACAACTGACCATTGGCACCAGACGAGCTGGTCGCCCCCTACTACGCTTCAAGGACGTCTGCAAAAGAGACATGAAAGCATGCAACATCTCTCCTGACAGCTGGGAGGTACAGGCCATGGACAGAAATGCTTGGCGTCAGACTGTCCACAAGGGCAGTGCAGAAGCTGAGGTGGCAAGAGATCGGCTTGCAGCAGAGAAGAGGAGACGCAGGAAGTGCACTGCAGCAACCCCTCAAACCCAGGCCACCTTATTCATTTGCACAAACTGCAATAAAGACTGTCACTCACAGATCGGACTGCGCAGCCATAGCAGACGATGCCAAACAACATGACAAGACTCCAGACGCGCATCAGTATGGTCTCTCGAGACTGAGCTGCCGATGATGATGATGATGCCTGCAGCACAATGCCGAAAAAAGAAAGGATACAGATAAGGAAGGAGAAGGAGCGCCAGGAAGCAGCTAAGGGTAGTAGACCTCTTAATGCATGGCTAAAATTGATGATTTCACTGCATTTCATGGAAGCCTTGAATTTACATTGAGGAGCATATTTGGGTATGGGTGGCCTACAGCCCTCGACTGGCCCCTGGTCCATATTTTTGGCCCTGTATTGCGTTTCAGTTGTTTAGTCTGAGCATTCATTGAAAAAGTGAAGTTTTTTCCATTTGGGTATTTATTTTTGTATTTTTTTCAGAGTTCATGTTGCACTGTTCAATGTTCAATATTAGAGTGCTTATCTTTAACAATAAATAGCCTAATAATAAACCAGTGTTTTGTTGCTTTTCATGTCTTCCAAGCCTATGATAATGTGAATTAACTCATTATGACAATAATTTGTTGACACAAAATAAATGGCAATCACTTTTACCTACAAAGGACACACAGCTAAGTAGTTAGCTTCCTATTAGCAAATTCAATTTTACATTAATTTCCATATTGTGTAAAGGACCAAAAAAAAATGTTCTGCCCTTTTTTGACTTTGAGCCCCTGCCCCTCTATAATCATGTGCACGTCCCTGAACACAAAGCTAATGGGTGTGTATTACAGTCGTGCTCATAAGTTTACATACCCTGGGAGAATGTATGATTTCTTGGCCATTCTTCAGAGAATATGAATGATAACACAAAAACCTTTCTTCCACTCATGCTTAATGGTTGTGTGAAGCTATTTATTGGCAAACAACTGTGTTTACTCTTTTTAAATCAACATGACAAAAGAAAGTACCCAAATGACCCTGATCAAAAGTTTACATACCCCAGTGACTTTGATCTGATAACATGCACAAAAGTTGACACAAACAGGTTTGAATGGCTAATCAAGGTTCCAATCCTTACCTGTGACATGTTTGTTTGTAATTAATGTGTGTGTATAAAAGCTCAGTGAGTTTCTGGGCTTCTGACAGACCATTGCATCTTTCATCCAGTGCTGCACACATGTTTCTGGATTATGAGTCATGGGGAAGGCAAAATAATTGTCAAATTATCTGCGAGAAAAGGTAATTGAACTGCATAAAACAGGAAAGGGGTATACAAAGATATCCAAGGAATTGAGAATGCCAATAAGTAGTGTTCAAACACTAATTAAGAAGTGGAAAATGAGGGATTCAGGTAGACCAGCAAAGATTTCAGCCACAACTGCCAGGAAAATTGTTCGAGATGCAAAGAAAAATCCACAAATAACTTCAGCTGAAACACAGGACTCTCTGAAAAATTGTGGTGTGGCTGTTTCAAGATGCAAAATAAGGAGGCACTTGAAGAAAAATGGGCTGCGTGGTCGAGTCGCCAGAAGAAAGACATTTCTGCGCAAATGTCACCAAGTATCCCGCTTACATTACGGCAAACAGCACAGAGACAAGCCTCAAAACTTCTGGAACAAAGTAATTTGGAGTGATGGCTTTCTTCTCCCAGGGTATGTAAACTTATGAGCACAACTGTACGTACAGGTGTAGTTTACATCATTACGTGCAAAAAGCTGAAAGAGGGCGAGGTATAACGCTTACACTTAAAGGTTATTAAACAGCCCCTTTCAAGCTTTTCTGGAAATTTTGCCCACGATCCACAATCCTTATGTGAGACAAGAACACTTTTTTCTGTGAGTACTAAATCGTGAAAAGACTTTTGCAAGAGGCAGTTAACATGGCAGGTAATGGAAAAGTCATCTATTCTGCCTATGAAGCACTCTAAAATGACTAAAACCGCTCCATTTATATGCTGTGACCTGCATATTAATCAAGCTATTGCGACACTGGTATTGTAGGAGCTAACAACGACAAACTACCTGTCTGGCAGAGTGACACCTTTCCCCTCCCTCCCAATACAATACAATACAATGGGGCAACAACCTGTACAAACTGAGAAACATAACAATCACATTATTTGCAAAGCATTAGCCCAAATGTCATGTTTTGTTTGTGCGCGGCTAGATTGTCTTTGTATGTAGCTGTGATTTAAGCATGATGTGCTCCATGTATCAGAATCACTATCATGACCACTTACTCAATGGACACTTGTCTGTTTGGTCCAGTTCGCCTGTGGCATCTTTTCCAGTTCAAAGTCATCAATCAATCCAATTTTATTTGTGTAGCCCCTTAATCACAAGTGTCTCAAATGGTTGCACAAGCCACAACGACATCCTCGGCTCAGATCCCACATCAGGGCAAGAAAAAAACTCAACCCAATGGGATACAATGAGAAACATTGGGAGGGGGCCATTTGCTTGTTCTTCTCGTACCTGTGTCAGTTTACTGTGGGTACTCCTTTTTCCCCCCAGTCCAAAAACATGCATGTTAGGTCACTTAGGTACATAGGTCTAAATCAAGCCTGGGCAATTATTTTGTTTCGCTGGCCACATTGAAAAAAAAGTTGGTGCCTCGGGGCTGGTGTGTTTATGCTTTAAAAAGATGCTGTACAATGTGTGTGCCGGGTTCCCTTTTTTTTAGGAACACTAATAAAAAAAACTCACAATAATATCTAATTGAATGCTAAAAACGTTATGACAGGCCACCTCAAAAAAACGGAAAGGAATTACATTTTTTAAATATTTTTACTGAATGTACATGAAACTAAAGAATGTGAGATTTACAATATTAACCAGGAACAATAAAAAACTGAATATTGACAGCGTGTGAACATCGCTCCTCTTTTTAACTCATGTTGTTTTAAAGCTCGGTTGGTAGAGTGGCCGTGCCAGCAACTTGAGGGTTCCAGGTTCGATCCCCGCTTCCGCCATCCTATTCACTGCCTTTGTGTCCTTGGGCAAGGCACTTTACCCACCTGCTCCCAGTGCCTGGTTTAAATGTAACTTAGATATTGGGTTTCACTATGTAAAGCGCTTTGAGTCACTAGAGAAAAAGCGCTATATAAATATAATTCACTTCACTTCACTTTCACTTCTCGCACCACCTCCTCGATCGACATATTTTACAATTAAGCAAAACGCAACAAACACAGCAAAGTATGAATGCAAAGGGTAAAAAAAACACATACAATCTGATAGTAATATCACTTTTCTGCAAAACTTTGTTGTAAAAACCTGCTTCGGTGAATGTCCCTGACACCCACGTTTCAGGCTCGCTGCCTGGAAATACTCTGTAGAAACAAAGTAACAAATCCCGTCCACAATGCTTGGTGCGTCGTCTGAGCCGCTGTGGCGTAGATTATCGTAATCATTTGTATCTAACGCAAAAGCACAGATTCCAGCTATTGAAATATTTTGTGTATTTCAAGACTTAGGGTAATTTGAAAACAGCATTGCACATCATAATGGCGGCGACAGTTTCGATGTTAAAGGGCTAACAAAAAATATTTAGAAACATCTGTTGAGTTGGATTGACAATCTGAACGGGCCGTAATTTGCCTAGGTCTGGTCTAAATGGTTATTAATCTACAGGGCCCGAAAGAGCGTGTGATTTCCGAATGCATTGTGGGTGCTGGTTAGCCATTTATGCTGGACGTGGGTATGTACTGTACTTGCGGTATTCTGAGAGGGCGCAACAATTGTGATTATCAATCATCAATCAATCGATGTTTATTTATATAGCCCTAAATCACAAGTGTCACAACGACATCCGCGGTTCAGCGCCCGCATAAGGGCAAGGAAAAACTCACAACCCAGTGGGACGTCGATGAGAATGACTATGAGAAATCTTGGAGAGGACCGCAAATGTGGGTAACCCCCCCTCTAGGGGAGACCAAGTGCAATGGACGTCGAGTGGGTCTGACATAATGTTGTGAAAGTCCAGTCCATAGTGGATCTAACATAATAGTGAGAGTTCAGTCCATAGTGGGGCCAGCACGAGACCATCCCAAGCAGAGACGGGTCAGCAGCGCGAGCGGTCCACCCCGGATCCCGACTCTGGACAGCCAGCACTTCATCCATGGCCACCGGACCTGTGCAACTACCCCTCCCCAAGGGAGAGGGGAGCAGAGGAGGGAAGAAAAGAAACATCAGATCAACTGGTCTAAAAAAGGGGGGGTCTATTTAAAGGCTAGAGTATACAAATGAGTTTTAAGATGGGACTTAAATGCTTCTACTGAGGTAGCATCTCTAACTGTTACCGGGAGGGCATTCCATAGTACTGGAGCCTGAATAGAAAACGCTCTATAGCCCGCAGACTTTTTTTGGGCTCTGGGAATCACTAATAAGCCGGAGTTCTTTGAACACAGATTTCTTGCCGGGACATATGGTACTATACAATCGGCAAGGTAGGATGGAGCTACACCGTGTAGTATTTTATACATAAGTACCGTATTTTCCGCACCATAAGCCGCCCCGTGTTATTAGCCGCACTTTCAATGAATGGCATATTTCAAAACTTTGTTTACCTATTAGCCGCCCCGTGTTATTAGCCGCACCTACGCTGCGCTAAAGGGAATGTCAAAAAAACAGTCAGATAGGTCAGTCAAACTTTAATAATATATTACAAACCAGCGTTCTAACAACTCTGTTCACTCCCAAAATGTAATGTGCAAATGTGCAATCACAAAAATAATAACACTCAAAATAGTGCAGAGCAATAGCAACAAAATAGTGCAGAGCAATAGCAACATCAATAACTCAACTTTGCTCGAACGTTAATGTCACACAACACACAAAATAAACATTTAATGCTCACGTTCTGAAGTTATTACTCATCCACAAATCCCTCGAATTCTTCTTCTTCTTCGGTGTCACCCGGTCTCTTCGCGTAAACGTCTATCAACCACTTGCTCATCTTTTCTTCATCCATCCATCCCTTCCAGTTAGCTTTTATGATGACGCCGGCTGGAAAGTTCTCTTTTGGCAAGGTCTTCCTTTTGAATATCACCATGGGTGGAAGTTTCTGGCCGTTAACATGGCAAGCTAAGGGATATTCACCGTACGTGCTCCCGTTGTATCCACAGTGCGGTTCACAGGAATATCAAATGTCAATGGAACCTTGTACGCGTGTCTCTTAGTAGGAGCCATTTTGTGGTCTTTACAGAAACACACAAATGAAATGAAATATCCGTGCGCTTCTTCTTCTACGGGGGCGGGTGCTCACCTTGGCGGTTGCTTACAGTAGAAGAAGAAGCGCTTCCTCTTCTATGGGGGCGGTTGCTTACCGTAGAAGAAGAAGCGCTTCCTCTTCTACGGGGAAAAAAGATGGCGGCTGTTTACCGTAGTTGCGAGACCTAAACTTTATGAAAATAAATATTAATATTAATCCATATATAAAGCGCACCGGGTTATTAGCCGCACTGTCAGCTTTTGAGAAAATGTGTGGTTTTTAGCTGCGGCTTATGGTGCGGAAAATACGGTAGTAAAACCTTAAAGTCACATCTTAAGTGAAATAAATCGAACGAAAGAAAAAAATCAAAGAACTGTACTGAAACAAACTAGACCCTGTTCCTTAGGGTCGCCACCTTAAAAAAAAATAAAAAATGCTGAAATTTATCCATAAGAGCACATTTCATAGGCGAGTTTTGAGCAAGCTGCCGAACGTGTCCTGTATCGCAGTCGTCAACATGGTTTTTATACAGGCCAAACATTTTGGAATGCAAAGTCGGTTAAGGCTCACGGACAAAACCAACTTTGGGTATGTGCAAGTCCTTCACATTTTACATCAGAAAGAGAAGCTTGTCGTCCTCTAAGAGGTACAGTATGTCAACAGGACTTGTCACTGTGTGGTGTCACCTGCAGAAATTGGCTTTAAACTAACTATATTTGAAGTCTTTAAAATACACTGTGCATTAATGTGGAAATTATTAAAGTTTTCTCAGATCTATAAATAGAGCTATTGTTTTTTTCCCCCCCCAAATACTGTACGTTTTTTGTAACCCGCAGTTTGCTCAGCTTAGCTTAGTTTAACTGGCGCTAACAGCCTACTAAATGCTTCATGTTAAACAGAATGAAACATGCTTTGATTCAACATTACCAGTGTGACAATGCCATAAACACACCAACATGTACCAGGTGATGGCGTTAAAAATGATGTTTGATAGTGTGAAGAATGTATATATATATATATATATATATATATCAGAATCAGAATCAGAATAGTTTTATTGCCATTGTTTGAGAACGGGTTCATATATATATATCCATCCATCCATTTTCTACCGCTTATTCCCTTCAGGGTCGCGGGGGGCGCTGGAGCCTATCTCATATCATCATCGGCATCGCAGTCTCGGAAGACCATTGATTTCCTGTGCCTCGGAGTCAGGTCTTGTCGCAGCGTCTCCTGTGGCTGTGTAGGCCAATTCGTGAGAGACATTCCCGGCCACAGATGTCACATATCCAGACCGGTCCCATAGATGTTGCCGGTGTCGCAGAGCCCTGTTTCTTTCTCTTTTTCCTCTTTGCCTCATGGTGTTGGGCCAGGGTGGTTTCTGACTTGAGCAGTCCGCTGCGGAGTGCCTGCTGCCACTGAAGGCGGTCCTGGGCTGTATCTTCCCAGCTGTTGGGGCTGATGTCAAAAGACTTGAGGTCTTGTTTGCAGACGTCCTTGTAACGCAGCTGGGGACGGCCAATCTGCCTCTTGCCAGTTGTGAGTTCAGCATAGAGGATGTCCTTTGGGATTCGCCCATCGTCCATCCGCCGGACATGGCCCAGCCAGCGGAGACGTCGCTGCCTCAGTAGGGAGCACATGCTGGGAAGCTGTGCTCTTTCCAGGACTGATTGATTTGTGATCCTGTTCCTCCAGGTGATGCCCAGTAGACGCCTAAGGCAGCGAAGATGAAAGATGTTTAGCCGCCGCTCTTGGTGGGAGTATAGGGTCCAGGTTTCACTGCCGTACAGTAGAGTGCTGGTGACACAGGCTCTGTACACCTGCACCTTAGTGCGGATAGTGAGCTTGCTGTTTTCCCATACTCTCGCTGTAAGCTTCCCAAAAGTTGAGGCAGCTTTTCCGATGCGGCCACTGAGTTCGGCATCGAGTGACAGGTTGTCGGTGATGGTGGAACCGAGGTAGGTGAAGGTGTTTACGACTTCCAGGGTGTAGTTGTTGATGGTGATAGAGGTGGGTGGTTCAGTTCCCTGTCCCATCGTTTTGGTTTTGCTCAGACTGATGGTCAGGCTGAAGTCCTGACAGGCTTTGGTGAACTGGTCCATTAGGGTTTGCAGGTGCTCCTGGGAGTGTGCTACCACTGCTGCGTCGTCAGCAAACAGCAGGTCCCGGATGACGAGTGGCCTGACCTTTGTTTTGGCTTTCAGACGGGCAAGGTTGAATAGTTTACCGTCTGTCCTTGTGTGAAGGTAGACTCCTTCAGTTGCTGTACCAAATGCTTGGCGCAGGAGGAGGGAAAAGAAGATCCCAAATAAGGTGGGCGCCAGCACGCATCCCTGCTTGACACCACAGCAGATTTTGAAGGGGTCTGATGTGGACCCATCGAACTGGATGGTGCCATGCATGTCGGTGTGGAAGGACTGGAGGATGCAAAGGAGTTTGGGGGGACAGCCTATTCGTTCAACCAGCTGAAAGAGGCCACTCCTGCTCACAAGGTCGAAAGCTTTCGTAAGGTCAATAAATGCCATGTATAGTGGTTTTCTCTGCTCTCTACACTTCTCCTGCAGCTGTCTCAGAGAGAAAATCATGTCAGTAGTAGACCTACCAGCTCTGAACCCTGCCTGAGATTCTGGGTATATTTTCTCAGCGAGAACCTGGAGTCTATTCAGTGCAACTCTGACAAAGAGCTTGCCGGTAGTGCTGAGTAGAGATATACCACGGTAGTTGTTACAATCACTCCTGTCTCCCTTATTCTTGTACAGGGTTATGATGGTAGCATCCCTCATGTCCTGTGGGACAGCACCTTCACTCCAGCACAGACAGAGGAGCTTGTGAAGTTGGTCGAGGAGAGCAGGCTTTCCACACTTGAGGATTTCAGCTGCGATTCCGTCACTGCCAGGTGATTTACCGCATGCTAGGCTGTCAATCGCTTTGCTTAGCTCTTCAGTTGTTGGTTCCATGTCCAGTTCTTCCATTACGGGTTGATACTCAACATGGCAGAGGGCTGCATCGGAGACAGTGTTGTCGCTGGCGTAGAGTTTGGAGTAGTGTTCTACCCAGCGGTCGAGTTGTTTAGAGCGGTCAGTGAGGATTTCTCCCAGTGCCGATTTCAGCGGAGCAGTTGTGTGGTGTAATGGTCCAAGGGCCTTTTTGATGCCGTCGTACATGCCTTTGATGTTACCGGAGTCAGCGGCTGATTGGATGTTGCTGCAAAGCTGTAGCCAGTAGCTGTTAGCACAGCGACGGGAGGCATTCTGCAGTTTCTTTTTTGATGCCCTGAGAGCATGTAGGGTATTGTCACTCGACGTGCATTTGTAGTTGGTAAGGGCGATGCGCTTTTCTTCCAGTATCGGTGCCAATACAGATGCGTTGGCTTCGAACCAGTCCTTGGACCTTCGCAATCTTTTGCCAAAAACCGTTAGGGCCGTGGTGTGGATGGTGTCTCGTAAGCTTTCCCAGTACTGCTGGGCAGAGCTGCACTGGGGTAGTTGGTGGAGGGATTCCTCTAAGGCACGGTTGAAGGAAGCAGTTTTAGTTGGAGCGGCTGCTTTGCTGCAATCCACACGGGGGGGTCCTTTAGGTTTGGCTCTGTAGATAATTTTTGTCTGCAGTTTGACTTTACAGCAGACGAGGGAATGATCGGTGTCACAGTCTGCACTGTGAAAGGTATGGGTTTGGAGGACACTTCTGAGTTCAGAGCGCCGTGTTATGATCAGGTCCAACTGGTGCCAGTGGCCAGATCTTGGGTGTCTCCAGGAGACTTTGTGGACCGGGGTTTGGACTGAAAGTATGAGTTAGTGATGCAGAGATTGTGAAATGTGCAGAACTCAAGGAGACGCTGCCCATTCTCGTTCATTCTACCAATGCCCCGGTAACCCAAGCAAGATGGCCAGGAGTTATGATCTGAGCCAACTATTGCGTTAAAGTCACCAAGCAAGTAGAGCTGATCTTGTTTGGGGATGTTTCTCACAGTCGCCTCAAACTCATCATAGAATTTGTCCTTTATTTCGTGGGAGGAGCTAAGTGTTGGTGCATACACACTCACCAGGTGGACAGGTCCCATGGTGGTGTTAAGGCAGAGGGTTAAAATTCTCTCTGATCCACCTGTAGGTAGTACTATTGCTCCTAGTAGAGGGTTCTTGACTGCAAAGCCAACTCCGTATTCTCTGGTTTCACCCGGAGGCTTCCCCTGCCAGAAGAAGGTGTATTCTCTTTCTCTCAGTGAGCCTGATGAGAGGAGTCGGGTTTCCTGAAGGGTACAGATGTCTATTCGTCGCTTCAGTTATTCAAGTTTTCTCACATCTATAAATAGAGCTATTGTTCCCCCCCCCCAAATACTGTACATTTTTTGTAACCCGCAGTTTGCTCAGCTTAGCTTAGTTTAACTGGCGCTAACAGCCTACTAAATGCTTCATGTTAAACAGAATGAAACATGCTTTGATTCAACATTACCAGTGTGACAATGCCATAAACACACCAACATGTACCAGGTGATGGCGTTAAAAATGATGTTTGATAGTGTGAAGAATGTATATATATATATATCCATCCATCCATTTTCTACCGCTTATTCCCTTCGGGGTCGCTGGGGGCACTGGAGCCTATCCCATATATATATATATATATATATATATATATATATATATATATATATATATATATATATATATATATATATATATATATATATATATGCAAGAGTTATTTCTTTCTATTCATAGTCATATTTGAAAACAGCTAGTGTTTTTCCATTTGTTCTTTCTATTTGTCCGCAAGTAAATTGTGTGTGTTACCTTGAAGACTTGGAATGTAGGACTAGGAGTACTCCCTTATATCTTATCTGCGGTAGAACAATGAGGCAGTGCTCCTTCCCTGAAAGGTGGGGGCTTTCTTTCTGTGTAAGAAGGAGGCTCTTCCGTATAAGTGTTAGAGCAACTTAGGAAGCCGGTATGAATGTATTAGTCTAGGTTGTTCTCCTGAAATTTCAGTAAAACTTGATGATATTCCTATTCTGTCCTGGTGATCCTTCTTACTCAGCTTTTATGTCATCCAAAAGAACTTGGGATTGACCAGTAACTTGGATTCCCTTGGAGGAAGAACTGGTCCGACGCAACAATAGTCTCGCGGCTGCAATCCAAGATATTCATAGTCTCTTTATTAGCTCACTAACCCAAACATTTAGTTTCATAAATGCTTGCTCATTTACACTGAATGTTTCCTTGCCGATGGGATAAGTTGACCTTGCATTCAAATGGTGAATGTATCCCCCCCGTCACCTTCCCTTTTCATCAGCGATGGAGGGTAATTGAAAAACTGCCCCTCAACCCTCAAGAATGACCTTCCATTGTCTTATTTGTTTTAGTATTTTCTGTACACTGTTATGCTTCTTCTATTCTATCTTGTCTTATTGCTCTTGATCATTGCTCTCACGCAACCTTCGGTATGTACATTGCAGATCCCTACGTGAAGGTGTGGCTGATGCACAAAGACAGGCGTGTAGAAAAGAAAAAGACAGTCACGATGAAGCGCTGTCTCAATCCCGTCTTCAATGAGTCCTTCCCCTTCGATGTGCCCGCTCATGTGCTGAGGGAAACCACCATCATCATCACTGTCATGGACAAGGACAGACTCAGTCGCAACGATGTTATTGGCAAGGTAAGTGAAAAAAGCTTTGTTGTTGTTGCCCTTTGCAGGTGTTGCCACTTACAAGTCCTCTTCAGGTGTTCACCTGAGGGTAGATCAGTGCTTCTCCAATTATTTTCAGGTACAACTCTCGAAGAAGAAAACACACCCCCCCTCCCCACTCTCCGCCGTTAATATATGCTTGTGTATAAAATTGTTATAAGTACACCTCTGCATGACATGTTATCCTTATTAAAGACAACTTAAAAGAAAGGAATACATATAGTACAACTTACAACAAAGAATAACTTTATTAACATTGTTTTTCAGAGCATCAATTTGCCTGAAATTAAAAAAAATTAATTACAAAACCCAAAACCAGTGAAGTTGGCACGTTGTGTAATTCGTAAATAAAAACAGAATACAATGATTTGCAAATCCCTTTCAACTTTTATTCAATCGAATAGACTGCAAAGACAAGATACAACTGGACAAAGAGCTTATGTGGCGCTGGTGCAATGTTATTTAGGATTTGATGGGCCATTTGTATTGATGCTAATCTTTGAATGTTAGCAAAATTTAACAATCTATATTTTTGGAGAACTAAACAGTAGAGATGTCCGATAATGGCTTTTTTGCCGATATCCCATACTCCGGTACTGTCCAACTCTTAACAACCGATTCCGATATCAACCAATATGATTGGAAAAAATAATTTAATTTCATCCAGGAGAGCTCGAAGGGGAAGGGGTATGCTGCCTGCACCTCAACCCCCGTCCCCCAACATTACACATAAAGTGTAAATTCCAAGTCGTTACACTATGACTCCTCAATCAGATGTGTGCTTATTCTACAGTCATTTATTAAGAATTTTTATGTTTGGATATAATCATGAAATGATGTTACTAGATTACAGAATTGCTAGTAAAAATATTTTTATTTTACAGACAGACAGTTACAGGAATGTACACTTAATCTCATGCAACATGTGAAAGTTTTAAGGGGAACTAAATGTGATCTCTGAAAGAGGTACACAATATTTCCAAAGCAGGACCCCCGCCCAGGCATAACATACTATAGTACATAGCTGACTAAAAAAAACAATATTTAATTGGGCCAAATCACTTATATTAGAAAATAATCTCATGAAAATGACTACTTGTAGCATTATAATAATACGACATTTAAATTGTTATGTCAGGTTTGACAAATTTGAGAGAAACTGGGTTAGTTGCAAATTATGAACAAAACTGTCCCTTATGCATATTTACACTAGAGCTATAACATAGCATTGAGCTAAATATAATCAGTTTTTTTAATTAGAAATCCTTTAATTGACTTACTGTAATGTGGCACATTTACTCACTCCATTTTCCATATCAAGTCTGCCGCCCTCTGTCTTTTTAATGATGGATGAATATGCTACTTGTCTAGGACAGTGTCACCGCAGAAATGCATCATAATGCCACATTTGCATGTATTATGTAAATTAGTCAAATAAATTACTTCATATGTAGTTATAGAAGCAAACTAAACTGAAGTGAACATTTTTATTTTTTTTTGTTACAAAATCTGGAGCTGTTACAGATTCAGATTGGTTTTGTTTGAACATATTGCTGCGGCTGGCTACGAGGTTCTAGTTTTGGCTGGGGGGTGGGACTACGGGGAGGGACGGGAAAGTGACGTTTATTGTGGGAACGGGGAAAGAGAGGCTACACACATTGGTGTTCGTTCTGTGGTTGTGTTGCATCTTGTGCAATAAAGACAAGGCAAACAGAGAAGTTGTGTGAGCCTACATTCTTGGAATATTACAATATTGTCAGAAGTAAAAGCTACGATTCCAAAAGAGACTTTGTGGCAAGGACACCCTGCAGACTGCACGTTAGCGTCAATCTGTGAGTTAGCTAGGGCCGCAAGCCGATTAGCATGTTTAGCTCCGGACGCTGTTTTGGAGCAGGTTGCCATCGAACAGCCGGGCTCCTTCTCGCACACGAGCAGCTCGTCGGCCCGTGAAGGCGTCAAGATGCCGCCACTCCCTACTTCCCCGTACAGCGCGTCGCCCCCACTGTCTGCTGGCTCGGGGAACACACCTAAATATGCCGGTGGATCGGATTGGGAGGCATTTCATGCTCAATTTGAGCTGTTGGCAGACGCTAGAAGGGTACAAGGCATTGCAATTGGCTTTGTGTCTGGAGGGAGAGGCTCTTTCATGCCTCCTGCTGCTGGACCCTGAATAGCAACAGTGCTACGCTGCCCTGGTGGGGCATGGTCTCAGCCAGCGCTATTAAAAACTGAACTGAGAGGGAGGTGCAGGAAGCCACTCCGGGGGCAACCCTGGGGTCCCTGAGTAGATGAAATGGTGTTTCATGCGATGAGAAGTAACTTTCTTATGGCATGAGCTGGGTGTAGATGGCATCGGCGCCATTGGCGAGAAGGTGCGGGCTGTAAGAGCGAGGACAGCTGAAGAGCTTCATCGGGATGGCCTCCTACTATCGGCGGCACGTGCGGGTTTTGCTACTATCGCTGTGCATGCCCCTTTATTGTTGGCTGGAAAAGGGCAAAGGTACGAAGGGTGCCAAGAGGCATTCTGGGGACTGAAACGGGCCCTGTGTGAGGCCCTGGTACTCACCCCACCTCCCCGCCGTGCCCTTCTTACTGGACACTGTCGACAGCGGGGTGGGGGTGAGGGTTGGGGGCGTACTTGCCGTGGCCGGAAGGGTAGAGGGTGGTGGCATGCTTCAGCCAGAAACTCACAAAGAACGAAATTACTGGCAGTGGTGCTCTCCATCAGACACTTTAAATGTTACCTGTGTGGCCTCCCTTTTGTGATAGCGACTGACCACTCTACCCTCAAGTACATAGTGACTTTCTTGGAGCCAGAGGGGCAGGTCGCCAGGTGGTTGGAAGAGCTACAAGGATATGACTTTTGAAAGAAAACTTTGGCCAAGGGCTCGCCACTCCAACGCGGACACTCTCTCTCGCCGACCGTGTGCATCAGACAGATGTCGTTAGTGCGAGCGCAGGTGAGCACAGGAACAAGAATAGCGGGCAGAGGTCGCCGAGTTTGTGGCCTTCAGTTAGGCTGACAGGACTATACAGTCTTTAGGGAACTACAGACTGTGAAGAACGCTGAGTGGAGGCACACGCAAGAGTGTGACAAACATATTTAGCCCGTCTTGCAGTGGGTGGAGGCAGCGCCCGCATTGGAGGGCAGTGGCACCATCCTCCAAGGTTACCAAGAGGAAGAACAGTGGCAGGTGGTGGTGCCAGGTGGCGGTTCTGGACATTTTGGGATCACCAAAACACTTAAGCGGCTGCTACAGGGGTTCTATTAGGGTCGGCAGAAGAGAGATGTGACCGTCGCTGTGACCCCTGGGTTGCGGGCAAAGGCCCCATCGGCGCAAAGGCCCCCACCGGCGCCCCACTGCACCCTCAGAGCGATGGGTTGGTGGAGTGGTTCCACCGGAACCTGGGAAACCAGATCGCAATCGTCACCTCCCGCCACCAGCGTGACTGAGACAAGCACCTGCCGCTGGTGCTGATGGCGGATCGCTCTTAATGCTAGGGAGAGAGATGCGCACCCCAGGAGAGCTGGCCTTTGGCTGCCCACCTGATGTCCAGGTGGCCCTCCACAGGGACAGCCTCGTCCCCCTACCGTGGAGCTCCCCCAACCCCTGTCTCGGATACACAGGTGACCTCTCACTTGCCCGCTCAGCCTTCTCCCAGTTCCCCGCTTACGGCACAGAGGGAATCAATTTCCCCACCCCCCTTGACTCCTGCCCCCTTTAGCTCGGGGACTGTTACACTTGGCCCAGTTGTCCCACCCCTGTTGATTTGAAGGGAGCGGCTGAGGCGACACAAAAAGCTTGCAAGAGTTTGTGGTATCCTGAGACTAAAACAAAAATGGAATAAGGAGAGAGGGGGGTTCTTGATGTAAGGGTTACATTGTCTACACTGATTTGTTTGCACTAATGTGTTGCGCTAATTCACATGCTGCTCTGATGTTACCAAGTGTTGCCTTACGGGTTTTCATAAAGGGGGAGGGGATGTAGCGGATAGCTACGGGGTTCTAACCAATGGCTTTGGCTGGGTGGCGGGACTTCCGGAGAGGGACGGAGAAGTGACGTTTATTTTGGGAGGATAGGCGTTCGAGTATTCCCGGGAAAAGAGAGGAGACACACATTGGTGTTTGTTGTGTGGTTGTGTTGCATCTTGTGCAATATAGACAAGTCAAACAGAAAAGTTGTGTGAGCCTACATACCTGGAATATTACAATATATCCATCAATCCATTTTCTACCGCTTGTCCCTTTCGGGGTTGCTAGAGCTTATCTCACCTACATTCGGGCGGAAGGCAGGGTACACCCTGGACAAGTCGCCACCTCATTGCAAGGCCAACACAGATAGAACCGTTTCCAAAATAATGCATCACAGTATTACATTTTCTTTACAATATGTCCAAAAAGGATTAGAAAGAAGCAACACATATTTAATCCTACCCCTTTTCCACTTAATATTATCACCTTACACCAGATGTGTCCAAAGTACGGCCCGCGGGCCAAATGCGGCCCACCAGAGTCTTCAAATTAGCCCGCGAGACGTCATGAGTTTAATAAGGAATCTCATATTCATTTTAAAAGTATAACATTTTAAAATAAGTCTTTTTCCTGGTCAAAGACTTATTTTGTTTGGAATGTGCAGCATCTATTTATATGACCGAATGCAAACAACCTTCCCTAGTGATGATGCAAAAAAAAATCCAAAAAAAATCCAACCAACACAAAATGTAAACAGACATGATCACTGAACTTTGTGGACATTATAAAAACGTCCACTCACCATAAAAAAAAATAATTCTAAATTACACCCATTTAAATCCATTACAAAGCATGATGGGAAAATGCTTAACACTCTCAACACGTATCCATGTTTGGTGCATTTAAGCTGCTTGATAATTCTGATTGATTACAAAACTTTTAAGAAAGTTGTCAAAGAAGTAAACAAGGTAGAAGTCAAACTTTTGTATACTCTTAATATCCAATTATATTAATACATTGTGTGTGTAAAAAAAAAAAAAAAAAACATATATATATATATATATATATATATATATATATATATATATATATATATATATATATATATTTATATATATATATTTATATATATATATATATATATATATATATATATATATATATATATATATATATATATATATATATAAATAAATATATATATATATATATATATATATAAATATATATATATATATAAATATATATATATATATATATATATATATATATATATATATATATATATATATATATATATATATATATATATATATATATATATATATATATAAATAAATATATATATATTTACATATATATATTTATATATATATATATATATATATATATATATATATATATATATATATATATATATATATATATATATATATATATATATATATATTTATATATATATATTTATATATATATATATATATATATATATATATATATATATATATATATATATATATATATATATATATACATGTTACTTTACATGCAGTCAGCTTTCGGCCCTCAACAACATTTTTTAGCCCAATGCGGCCCCCAAGTCAAAATGTTTGGACACCCCTGCCTTACACATATGTTCAATCCCTGTACTGTACGTACACATTTCAAACATTGCACACATTACAAATCACTGTAATGTTAATAAAACCGTTTTGTTCATAACGAGGTAAGTCACTTATGATGAGATAAATAATATATTTCTTCCCCTCAAATTCAAGACATTAACCAATATTCCTTATCTTTGTACCTTGTAAACACTTGTTGTTGAACAGTTTCTTCAATTGGATGATGTCATTATGTCACTTCTTTACTCAATCCATTCCATAATTTAACTTTACTTAATCCAATCCATAATTGAATTCCACATACTGATATGCTAAATGTCTTAAGTGTTGTACGTGCACAAAAATGTTTTAGGTTACATTTTTCTCTAAGGTTATATTTATCTTCTTTCATTGAGAAGAATTGTTGCACATTCATGGGTAGCAGGTTGTGGTTTGCTTGGTGCATCATTTTAGCTGTTTGCAAATTCAACAAATCAATGGATTTTATTATTTTTGATTCAATAAATGAAGTGTTTGAATGTTGTCTATATCCAACATTGTGTATTATCCTAATTGACCTTTTTTTTTTAATGATAATAATAATAATGGGTTAGATTGATACAGCACTTTTCTATCAACTAGATACTCAAAGCGCTTTTTGTAACGCGATTAGTGAATGTAATGTACTTTTGTAGTTATTTCCTCTTATTTATTAATTTATGCACACTAGCAAGCAGTAGACAATATGGATTCTTTTTTTGGTCCGGAACATATTTTGCTTTATTCATTGTTGAAATATTTATTGCTACTTTATTTTGTATATTTTTATTACAGATTTCCAGTTTATTTGATCATCTATTACACTAAAAAATATGTTTTCATTTATTCTTTCAATGTCTACTCTATTTGTAATTGTGTTTCACTTCATCTGTTCTTCTGTTACCGAATAGCATTATTTAAATTTGACTGAGATTCAAAGATAGTCTTTTTTTTGTCAAACAATATTTTTATTTTTTAAATTGATTTAGTTTTTATTTGTATTTGTATTAACATCTGTATGTTCTCTCCTGAACAAAATGCTGCAAATGATACTAATTGTAGGTTCTTTGTAACTTTACAACTATCGTTTATACATAGATTGAACAATTTTGGTCCCACTATTGATCATTGGGACAAGTTATTTTATTCACCTAGCTTTACATATTGCTTCCTGTTTAAGTAGCTTCTTATCCAGGTCAGGGCTAGCCCTCTGATGCCATACCATTCTAATGTATTCATTAAGATGTGATTAATTGTGTCGAATGCTTTTCTTAGATCCATAAATGCTGCTGCTGCATACTGTTTACCATATTACATTGTATGGTTATTTCTTCTGTTATTTCTATTAATGCAATTGATGAAGAAATATTAGTAACCGTAACCTCTGTCATCCGTATTGATTATCTGCGGGTGTTTCGCTTTTATGTATGAATTTGTCTAGTCTGTTATTGAATCATTTTTCGATGATTTTGGCAGTAAAGAAACTGGTCTGTGGTTTGTGAATTGATGTTTGTCCCCTGTCTTATAAATTGGTACAACTTTTGCTATTTTTATTTTATCTGTGAATTTGCCTGTTAAAAATGATAGGTTACTGACATACATTAAAAGTGCCGCAATTTATTTGATCACTTTTTTTTATTGCTTTCATATTTATTCCATTACAATCTGTTGAGTTATTGGATTTGCATTTCTTTACTATTTTGATCATTTCTTCTTTTGTTACATTTTTGAGAAACATTGAGTTGGGATTTCTATCTATTGTGTCACTCGAGTCCTCTGCTGACCCTGGAGCTGGTATTCTTTGCTCTAGATTTTTTAGTTAGTTAATTGGTTGAACTTTGGCTGGTAAGAAGGTATTGTATCAAAGACATATCATTATAATCCTTCGAGTTACAGTATGACTTAAAAGGGGAAACACATCCTGCGAAGGATTTCTGCGAGTGTGTCTTTGCAATGTATAAAAAGACTGACCAAACTGTGACACAAGCTAAAAAAAAACCAGACTAAAGTAAATAACAATGTTTCCATAATACCTGCATTTAACCCCTTCATCCATCATGAACTATATTAATGGATTTTGTAGCTATTTATACTTTAAACTGCACTTGACATCCTGAAGCATTTAAAGTACAAACCCCGTTTCCATATAAGTTGGGAAATTGTGTTAGATGTAAATATAAACGGAATACAATGATTTGCAAATCATTTTCAACCCATATTCAGTTGAATATAAGGAATGTGCTTGGATTAGGGTATGCGTACACTTTGATACATCACAGCACATTTTCTTGCGTATGCTGTTTTCTGGATTTGAACGTACCCCAATTTTTAGTATGAAATCCAGGCAACTCCTAATACATGAGGACCAATGTCCTTTTTCCAGCCTTTACTTGCACGCCTATCTGTTTTGGCAAAGAATTGTGATGTTTGTCATTTTTCAATGACATACAAACCCCGTTTCCATATGAGTTGGGAACTTGTGTTAGATGTAAATATAAACGGAATACAATGATTTGCAAATCCTTTTCAACCCATATTCAGTTGAATATGCTACAAAGACAACATATTTGATGTTCAAACTGATAAACTTTTTTTTTTTTTTTTGCAAATAATCATTAACTTTATAATTTGATGCCAGCAACATGTGACAATGAAGTTGTGAAAGGTGGCAATAAATACTGATAAAGTTGAGGAATGCTCATCAAACACTTATTTGGAACATCCCACAGGTGTGCAGGCTAATCGGGAACAGGTGGGTGCCATGATTGGGTATAAAAACAGCTTCCCAAAAAATGCTCAGTCTTTCACAAGAAAGGTTGGGCGAGGTACACCCCTTTGTCCACAACTGCGTGAGCAAATAGTCAAACAGTTTAAGAACGTTTCTCAAAGTGAAATTGCAAGAAATTTAGGGATTTCAACATCTACGGTCCATAATATCATCAAAAGGTTCAGAGAATCTGGAGAAATCACTCCACGTAAGCGGCATGGCCGGAAACCAACATTGAATGACCGTGACCTTCCATCCCTCAGACGGCACTGTATCAAAAACCGACATCAATCTCTAAAGGATATCACCACATGGGCTCAGGAACACTTCAGAAAACCACTGTCACTAAATACAGTTGGTCGCTACATCTGTAAGTGCAAGTTAAAGCTCTACTATGCAAAGCCAAAGCCATTTATCAACAACATCCAGAAACGCAGCTGGCTTCTCTGGGCCCGAGATCATCTAAGATGGACACATACAAAGTGGAAAAGTGTTCTGTGGTCTGACCAGTCCACATTTCAAATTGTTTTTGGAAATATTCGACATTGTGTCATCCGGACCAAAGGGGAAGCGAACCATCCAGACTGTTATCGACGCAAAGTTAAAAAACCAGCATCTGTGATGGTATGGGGGTGCATTAGTGCCCAAGGCATGGGTAACTTACACATCTGTGAAGGCACCATTAATGCTGAAAGGTACATACAGCTTTTGGAACAACATATGCTGCCATCTATGCGCCGTCTTTTTCATGGACGCCCCTGCTTATTTCAGCAAGACAATGCCAAGCCAGATTCAGCACGTGTTACAACAGCGTGGCTTCGTAAAAAAAGAGTGCGGGTACTTTCCTGGCCCGCCTGCAGTCCAGACCTGTCTCCCATCGAAAATGTGTGGCGCATTATGAAGCGTAAAATACGACAGCGGAGACCCCGGACTGTTGAACGAGCGAAGCTCTACATAAAACAAGAATGGGAAAGAATTCCACTTTCAAAGCTTCAACAATTAGTTTCCTCAGTTCCCAATCGTTTATTGAGTGTTGTTAAAAGGAAAGGCCATGTAACACAGTGGTGAACATGCCCTTTCCCAATTACTTTGGCACGTGTTGCAGCCATGAAATTCTAAGTTAATTATTATTTGCAAAAAAAAGAAGAAAAGTTTATGCGTTTGAACATCAAATATGTTGTCTTTGTAGTGCATTCAATTGAATATGGCTTGAAAAGGATTTGCAAATCATTGTATTCCGTTTATATTTACATCTAACACAATTTCCCAACTCATATGGAAAAGGGGTTTGTAGAAAGGCTTTCCATTAGACAGCTGTCGCTGCAAAACTTCTACCACAAGCGTAGGGGAACGAGGCATTGGTGACAGTTAAGTATTGCTTAAGCGATGTTGCCGGGGGACTCCCAAAGACCTCGGCTCTGTCCCACCTCGTTCGGTTATTTAATCAGAGAGAAAAGAAGGTTATCAGATGCGTATTTCAATGCTCAATCAGTTCAAATATACTTACAGAGGCACTCTGAACTGTTAGCAAAACGATCACCAAGCTCGTTGGATTACGTGAAGGCAAGAGTCGTGTTACTCAAAATCATTCTTTTTAAGCTTATTCGAGAGGAAGTCCCAGTGTTCTTTCCTTTCAGACTTTGATATATTCTTTTACAGAATAGAGCAGTCGTGTTCTTTCCTTTCGTACTTTGATATGCTCTTTGATAGAATAGAACATGACTTGTTGACACTTCTGCAAAAAGCAGGAGATCATGAGCAGGTTCTGAGTTTCAGTGATGCACAATACATTTCACTCTGGTCTACGTGAAGCATTAGTGTTCAAATAAGCATCGTCATACAAAAGGTGTTCTAAGGATCTAATGGTAAGCATGAATATTTAGTACGCATCAATAAGCATCCTAAGCTAATCTTTATGTTTGAATAGTTAATGAGCTGCTCAAAAGGCACAAGCTATTTTAAGAGTATAGTGAATCAAAAATGGTCCCAATCACAACTACATTTTCAACCCCATCTATTATGCATCGTGTGATAGAGCTCAAGACTTTCATACCATTACAGTTTCTGCTCAACATCCTCCCTGTTGTGGCCTAGGTACCATGTATGCTGTATCCTGTGAAGTCCAGGTCATGACCATACTTCATACTTGCCAACCCTCCCGTTTTTAGCAGGAGAATCCCGGTATTCAGCGCCTCTCCCGACAACCTCCCGGCAGAGATTTTCTCCCGACAAACTCCCGGTATTCAGCCGGAGCTGGAGGCCACGCCCCCTCCAGCTCAATGCGGACCTGAGGCTGAGTGGGGACAGCCTGTTCTCACGTCCGCTTTCCCACAATATAAACAGCTTGCCTGCCCAATGAACGGAGAAGTTAAACAGGACAACACTGCCATCTAATGGATAGCCAACGGAACTACTTTTTTCTATGTAAATAAAATAAATATATATATATATATATATAGCTAGAATTCATTGAAAGTCAAGTATTTCATACATATATATATATATATATATATATATATATATATATATATATATATATATATATATATATATATATATATATATATATATATATATATATATATATATATATATATATATGTATGAAATATATATGGAATACTCGAGTTGGTGAGAACCGGTACTCGTTATCGAGACCACTATAGTAAAGAAAAAGAGTTGGTTCTTTATTCTAATCCCTGAGAACGAATCCCTTCCCACAGGAAATTAATGCCCTGTGGGACGCAATGTTATGCCCATTTGATTGTAGACTCTTACTGACACCATGTGGCGATATGAAAATAGTATGCGTCATTCGTTTGGGCACTTCCGGGTTGGCGAGTCAGTTCAGTTCATGAGACAATTGAGAAGTAGACAAGTTGTGTTAGCTCCTACAAGCCTTGGAAAAGATAAGTCTGTAAGTAAACTGTTTAACTTGTTCATATAACTCAATATTAAGGTGGAAAGTGTTTCAATTTGATAGTAAGATGTCTATTGAAGAACGATTTTTGTGCACTGTTTCAATGGATGTTTTGAGGACTTAAAATGGCTGCCAGTCGTGTATTTCCACCATCGAAACAGTTTCAACACGCAGAAGTATTTGTTTGATGATAGTACTGTATATTTGTGTGAAGCTAATATTTACATATTGTGTATTACATTTCAGTATGTTCATTGAATCACATAGCTTATACATTTGTCATTGGGTGTATTTCAGTTTAAAAAAATTACAAATAACAGTCCAGTGCAAGACAAAAGTAAAGATAGGAAAAGACAAAGCAAGATCAACAACAATAAAGAGCCTAAATGGATTAATCTGCTTTGGAACTTTATTTGACATCTGGGATTGTTTGTTAGCTGTCTGCCAAGCTGTATAACCTCAACACGTATAGTGAGGTCAGAACAGGCAACATGCAATTATTGCCAGGCTTCGCTCTCATGTAAGGGGGGAAGAATTGTTGATTGATGACTGTGGTGTTCTTAGTGTCATAGTGTGTGTAGTTGTATGTTCCAATAGCAGCAGAAGTGCACTTTTTGGAGAGCTGTATTATTTTCAGTTTTGTGCCCAAGGGACTGATTTTATTTAACACTATATTATTATTTATACACCTATAGTGATCACAGAGACAGGTTGTTTTTGTGTTACTGTATATATTTGTTTTTCTGAAAAATCCCACTTAATATACTTTGGGTAACAACAGACAATATTTTATTTATTAATTTTTTTAGGGGGGGTAACAGTCAATATTTAATTCTTATTTTATTTTATTTTTTTCTTATATAATAAAAGTGAGCTTTTGTTAAACAAAATATTGTGTTTTTTTTTTTCCATATACTACAACCTATCTGGATTCGATAAGAGAATCGACAAGGAATCGGTTCGATAAGAGGATTCGATAATGGGCTCGAACTCGATAATTTCTTATCAAACATCATCCCTACATATGGGCAATGGACATTTGCATCTTTGCCCACTGAACCACACCTCTTTGGTTGCTGTTGTCAAGCCCCACTAACGTTCATCAAAGATGGCTGAAGATCAGCAATCACTTGCTTGAATTTTAGGCAAAATTAGCCTATCTTTCCTTCCCGATGCATCTAGTTTACCCAAATTTCCTGGGAAATAATAACATATTTCTTATGCTATGATTGTTTCTAACCATAATCACCTTAATAGATGGCCTCATTAAAGGAAAGAAGTTACGTAAAATGTGTTACGTTCCACCACATGCTACCTCTTTACCATTCATAAACCCTCCCCCACTAATTTTCTTTAATAAGCACATAGCTACACACATAGGCCAACGTGTCGTAGACAATCCAAACAACTAAACAGAGGAAAGTAAATTGCGTAATCCTTTGTATCTATATACATAATGCTGGGATTTCCTTAACGTTATTTTTTCAGTCAATTAATGACCTAACCTTCAAACAAACAGCTTGTTGTTGTTTTTCACGTTCAGCTGAAAATGCGGTTCCTCACAAGCTTTAATCCAATTGAGACATTTCTCGTGGTTTGTCTTTGGTTTGGGAAATTGGAGATTTTTACTCCTTCGACTATCTCCTAGACCAGGGTTGGGCAACCCAAAATGTTGAAAGAGCCATTTTGGTCCAAAAAAAAAAAAAAAAGAAAAGCCTTCTATAAGTGATATAATGAAGTCAACACATGATGTACGTGTCTGTATTAGTTATATTAGCCTACTATCAAAATGAATTTAAAAGTCTTAAACAAGTGTTATAATGAAGACAACACATGATTTAAGTGTCTATATTAGCTATGTTAGCCTACTTTTATTTTTATAACATTGGAAAACATTAGTAAACCTTCTCAGAGGGTGAGATAACTCCTCTAAAGGACTGTCTTGGAATGGCCAAAGGTATAGATGTGTGTGTCCAAGTTAAAGGAAACGGCAGGCTGTCTTCTTCTAATGAATTTATTAAAATCTATGCAAGCTGGGTAACGTTTGCTGTGGTCTGGATCAACATGGCACACAAACAACTGTCAGAAATTCAGCCAATATTACATACAGATAATACGTCATGAGAAATGCAGATAGAAATTAAATACACAGAGGACATAGGAAATTAAATGAGCTCAAATATACCTACAAGTGAGGCATAATCAGTGTTCCTGTTCTGGAAGCCTGTACACTGTTTGTTGGTCTAATCTTGAACGGGTTTGTGCTGAAAACAAAGTTTCGTTGTACTTGTGCAATGACAATAAAGACCTATCCTATAAAGACCTATCCTATCCATACTCTAATTGACTGTAGTGCAAGAGCTGCATCATTGCCAGATAGGTTTTCATTGAACAATGTGCTTATTATTTTGATCATCTCTGGTATTCACCCTGCGTTTTTCTCTTGTCAGATCTACCTGTCGTGGAAGAGCGGACCAGCCGAGGTGAAGCACTGGAAAGACATGCTGGCTCGGCCGCGCACCAACGTAGCCCAGTGGCACGCTCTTAAGGCCTGATGGCACCGCCCCACCCGCCTCCATGGCCCCTTCTTTCTTCCCCCCCCACCTCGCCCTTCCCGTCCCGTCCTTATGCACAAGACTGACTTGCTGCCAGGCTGCGAAACACGGGTACAATTAGCCATCTGCTCTCTTAAACCTTTAAACTTCTTCTCTCGTCCTCTCTAGCTGTTTTCTTGTTCCCTCTTCTCATACGGTCACCCGTCTCCATTTTTCCGTGTCGTTTGACTCTCCTCTCTCTTTGCTTCTGACTGCCCAAAACGACCCTCCGCACTTGGCGGTGGTTTCATTTCTTTCTTTCTATTTGTGGACCCCTCGGTCCTGAACTGCACTACAGCCTGACCCACTGAAGGTGCCAGTCCCGTGGGATCACAGGGAAGTGACATACAGTATAATCCTAGTGTGTAATTATTCCTGGTAAACAATACTATACAGTATGTACTGTATGTACATAAACATACTGGTATATTAGGCCGATAGAACCCCCCCCCCCCCATACAAACCGGCTATGTGTGCTTTCTCCGCCACCTCCCTTCTCTTCATCCGTCTCCAGTGTGCTATATCTTCCATTGCGTTCCTCCCCTTCTTTTACTTAAGTGTGGTTTAATGTTTGACTGAAGTCGTAGAAAGCAATCAATACTCGGTTTGTAAAGAAACCAGCTCAGCTCAAGATGCTGTTGATGATACTAGTGTCTCTCTCCCTATTCTCTCATTTCCTCTTTATTGTTCCCTCTTACTCATCCCCTGGTACAATATAGTGGACCCCCTTACTCCCACCAGCCACCTCGCCCCCTTGTTGTCCGTGTACTGTGGGTGCTGTGTCGTAGCTCCAACAAAAAGAGAGGTTTAAAGACATACTGTATATGTACTGAACTTTCCAGAAACTGGGAAAGCGGGATGGATCGCTCCTGATTTTTTTTCCAGACAAATAATCCCTTGACAACGGGGAGAGAAAAAAGAAGACGGGGGGGGGAACAACTCTAAATCCGAGACGTTACGATGATGTCATTTTTCACAGGGACGGAGGGAACCAATTTGGAATCTTCCCTGCAACAAAGGCAACGCGACGTTTGTGCTGTTCTGTGTGCATGCGGTCCGTCAGTGCTCTTGTTTTGCCCTGTTGTGCTGAAGATCTCAGAGAACCTCTCCCATTTTCCTCACCTGTCTTTGTCTGTGGCGCATCCGCCTGTGCGCATGTGTGTGTGTGTTTGTGTGTGTGTGTGTGTGTGTGTGAGACGGGCATACAGGAGCAACACGACTCTGACGCAGCAGTCTTCTCTTTTCTCTTTCTCTCTTCTTACTGCCATTAAATTCCCCATCCTCCTTTAACTGCCCTGCCTTCTGAACAAAAAGGAAATGCGGGGAAAGTTCTATCTGCACTTTTTCAAAAAAAATGTATTAACAATAATAACAATGAGGGTGGTTTTTGAGGGTGAGTATAGTGCAAATGAAAGGAGTGTATGAAAAGGGGAGGCTGGGGGTGAGGCCGCCTCTGCTCTGTGGCTCGAGGGTGTCGAGATAAAGGAGAGGACACACAGAGGACAGGCTCTCGTCCTCTTCTTTTTTGCATTTCTGGGTTTTTTCAGTGCATGTTCACCGGCATGTGTGCGATGGATTGCTGTTGGCAGCGGGGTGCTTGCTCTGCCTCTCACGTGGAGGCGTGCCAAGGCAGCATTGTTGCGACACAAAAGTGTAAAGCATGATCAGAGCCCCCATCCAAGAGACCGGCAGATGCTTCCTGACGCTGTAAGCATTCTGTATGGAGCGGATTTTGGCTTTGGTTCTGACCCGAGATAACAGGGAAATTGGTGTCTGTGCTTCACACTCAGTGGGTGTGATTTTTGAAGATGGACTGATCTGTGACTGCGAGATACTGTACGAGCAGATAATCTTTACCCGGGTGCTTGAGACCAGTGCAGTGTTTCAGCGGCTGCCATGTTTGTCAGCACAAATTCCCTCAGAGTAAATAAAACAGGCGCATATTGACAGCATTGCAGCTGTTAAGGGCTACCTGCTCAAAAGTGCTGCACTTACACTTGTTAAAGTTCCATGAGGCAAAATGCTGTTCACTTTGACTGAAACACTTTTTGATATCATTTCATTATTTATGATGAAACTCATATGGAAACCCCGTTTCCATATGAGTTGGGAAATTGTGTTAGATGTAAATATAAACGGAATACAATGATTTGCAAATCCTTTTCAACCCATATTCAGTTGAATGCACTACAAAGACAAGATATTTGATGTTTGAACACAAACTTTTTTTTTTTTTTGCAAATAATCATTAACTTAGAATTTCATGGCTGCAACACGTGCCAAAGTAGTTGGGAAATGGCATGTTCACCACTGTGTTACATGGCCTTTCCTTGTAACAACACTCAGTAAACGTTTGGGAACTGAGGAGACACATTTTTGAAGCTTCTCAGGTGGAACTCTTTCCCATTCTTGCTTGATGTACAGCTTAAGTTGTTCAACAGACACGACGTCCACAGTTTCCAAAAACAATTTCAAATGTGGACTCGTCAGACCACAGAACACTTTTCCACTTTGTATCAGTCCATCTTAGATGAGCTCAGGCCCAGCGAAGCCGAAGGCGTTTCTGGGTGTTGTTGATAAACGGTTTTCGCCTTGTATAGGAGAGTTTTAACTTGCACTTACAGATGTAGCGACCAACTGTAGTTACTGACAGTGGGTTTCTGAAGTGTTCCTGAGCCCATGTGGTGATATCCTTTACACACTTATGTCGCTTGTTGATGCAGTACAGCCTGAGGGATGGAAGGTCACGGGCTTAGCTGCTTACGTGCAGTGATTTCTCCAGATTCTCTGAACCCTTTGATGATATTACGGAGCGTAGATGGTGAAATCCCTAAATTCCTTGCAATAGCTGGTTGAGAAAGTTTTTTCTTAAACTGTTCAACAATTTGGTCACGCATTTGTTGACAAAGTGGTGACCCTCGCCCCATCCTTGTTTGTGAATGACTGAGCATTTCATGGAATCTACTTTTATACCCAATCATGGCACCCACCTGTTCCCAATTTGCCTGTTCACCTGTGGGATGTTCCAAATAAGTGTTTGATGAGCATTCCTCAACTTTATCAGTATTTATTGCCACCTTCTCCAACTTCTTTGTCACGTGTTGCTGCCATCAAATTCTAAAGTTAATGATTATTTGCAACAAAAAAAAATGTTTATCAGTTTGAACATCAAATATGTTGTCTTTGTAGCATATTCAACTGAATATGGCTTGAAAAGGATTTGCAAATCATTGTATTCCGTTTATATTTACATCTAACACAATTTCCCAACTCATATGGAAACGGGGTTTGTATTTGTCACACAAATCCGAATTCTTTGTTCGGTTGTTTACGTTTTTTGTTTATGTTTGCTTGCCTGTTAGTTAGCAGGATTATTCAAACACTACCTAATTTCTTTATTTGTTTGTTTGTATATGTTTATGTGAAGGACAATGTGCAGTTACATTAAGAAGACGGCTGCACCAGATTTAGCACCGTGCTAATTTCCGTTTGTAGTCCTTTATGGTGCATCTATCATCCACAATTAGATTACACAGGATTGAAAATACACAACAATATTGAAATGACATAATGATATACAATTTAAAATACAAGTACAATACATGCCCCCCTGAGATCGGTAGATCGTGAGTTCAAACCCCGGCCGAGTCATACCAAAGACTATAAAAACGGGACCCTTTACCTCCCTTCTTGGCACTCAGCATCAAGGATTGGTCCCCTTTAAATTGAGGTATCAGTGTATATTCTCCTGAGAACCATTTTTTTCTGTTAAGTTAAATATTTAGGGGGAAAATAGCCCCGTTTTGCATCATGTCTGAGATCAGTCTTTTTTTTTTTTCATCAAGCACAAGTCAACATCGTCGTATAAGTTCAAGATAACATAATAGCCAGGAGATTAGATCTACAAACCTCAATTTAAGCCTCATCTGCACAGGTTTAGTGATCAGATTGTGTCTCTCAGCTAGTGTGGAGTCACACTGTGGGCTGTTAGTGCCTTCATTCCTTGGACTACTGAGGAAACACACAGTTTGCTGAGAAAACAAAAAATAACACAGTGTGCCCGCATTAAAGGTGAACTGCACTTTTTTTGGTCATATTGCCTTTATGAGAGACAAAAAAACAAAAATGTTGTTTTTTTTGCATTTTAACATGTACAAATCGTCTCGTACTAGGTGGCTAGCAATGTAGCTAATGAATAGTAATCAATTCTAGCTCTAAATCAGTGGTTCTTAATCTTGTTGGAGGTACTGAACCCCACCAGTTTCATATGGGCATTCACCGAACCCTTCTTTAGTGAAAAATATATATATATATTTTTTCAAATTCAAGACAAAGCATGAACATCAACTTGTTCAAAGAACAAAACCAACACAGTGCATGAACTCACAACAAATTACACACCTGCAAATCAGTGTGACTTCTGTTGTTGCCGTATCAATCAATCAATCAATCAATGTTTATTTATATAGCCCTAAATCACAAGTGTCTCAAAGGGCTGTACAAGCCACAACGACATCCTCGGTACAGAGCCCACATACGGGCAAGGAAAAACTCACCCCAGTGGGACGTCGGTGAATGACTATGAGAAACCTTGGAGAGGACCGCATATGTGGGTAACCCCCCCCCTCTAGGGGAGACCGAAAGCAACGGATGTCGAGTGGGTCTGACATAACATTGTGAAAGTCCAGTCCACAGTGGATCCAACACATCAGCGGGAGTCCAGTCCACAGCGGGGCCAACAGGAAACCATCCCGAGCGGAGACGGGTCAGCAGCGCAGAGATGTCCCCAACCGATGCACAGGCTAGTGGTCCACCCGGGGTCCCGGCTCTGGACAGCCAGCACTTCATCCATGGCCACCGGACCTATGCAACTCCCCCTCGCAAGGGACAGGGGAGAAGAGGAGAGAAGAAAAGAAACGGCAGATCAACTGTTCTAAAAAAGGGGGGGTCTATTTAAAGGCTAGATTATACAAATGAGTTTTAAGATGGGACTTAAATGCTTCTACTGAGGTAGCATCTCTAACTGTTACCGGGAGGGCATTCCAGAGTACTGGAGCCCGAATAGAAAACGCTCTATAGCCCGCAGACTTTTTTTTGGCTCTGGGAATCACTAATAAGCCGGAGTTCTTTGAACGCAGATTTCTTGTCGGGACATATGGTACAATACAATCGGCGAGATAGGCTGGAGCTAAACCGTGTAATATTTTATACGTAAGTAGTAAAACCTTAAAGTCGCATCTTAAGTGCACAGGAAGCCAGTGCAAGTGAGCCAGTATAGGCGTAATATGATCAAACTTTCTTGTTTTTGTCAAAAGCCTTGCAGCCGCATTTTGTACCAACTGTAATCTTTTAATGCTAGACATAGGGAGGCCCGAAAATAATACGTTACAGTAATCGAGACGAGACGTAACGAACGCATGAATAATGATCTCAGCGTCGCTAGTGGACAAGATGGAACGAATTTTAGCGATATTACGGAGATGAAAGAAGGCCGTTTTAGTAACACTCTTAATGTGTGACTCAAACGAGAGAGTTGGGTCGAAGATAATACCCAGATTCTTTACCGAGTCTCCTTGTTTAATTGTTTGGTTGTCAAATGTTAAGGTGGTATTATTAACTAGATGTTGGTGTCTAGCAGGACCGATAATCAGCATTTCCGTTTTCTTAGCGTTGAGTTGCAAAAAGTTAGCGGACATCCATTGTTTAATTTCATTAAGACACGCCTCCAGCTGACTACAGTCCGGCGTGTTGGTCAGCTTTAGGGGCATGTAGAGTTGAGTGTCATCAGCATAACAGTGAAAGCTAACACCGTACTTGCGTATGATGTCACCCAGCGGCAGCATGTAAATACTAAAGAGTGCAGGGCCAAGAACCGAACCCTGGGGAACTCCGCACGTTACCTTGACATAGTCCGAGGTCACATTGTTATGGGAGACGCACTGCATCCTGTCAGTAAGATAAGAGTTAAACCAAGACAAGGCTAAGTCTGACATACCAATACGTGTTTTGATACGCTCTAATAAAATATTATGATCGACGGTATCGAAAGCGGCGCTAAGATCAAGAAGCAGCAACATAGATGACGCATCAGAATCCATCGTTAGCAATAGATCATTAGTCATTTTTGCGAGGGCTGTCTCCGTAGAGTGATTTGCCCTGAAACCGGATTGAAAAGGTTCACAGAGATTGTTAGTCACTAAGTGTTCATTTAGCTGCTGTGCAACAGTTTTTTCGAGAATTTTGGAAATAAACGGAAGGTGGGAGACCGGTCGGTAGTTTACCATGAGGTCAGGATCGAGGTTAGGTCTTTTGAGCAGAGGATGAATAACCGCTTTTTTGAATGCTAGGGGAACAGTGCCGGAGGAAAGTGATAAGTTTATAATATTTAACACTGATGGACCTAATAATACAAACAGTTCCTTGATAAGTTTCCCAGGAAGTGGGTCAAGTAAACATGTTGTTTGTTTTATCCCACTTACACGCTGTAATAATTCCTCTAATGTTATTTCATCAAAAATAGAGAGACTATTTTGGAGGGCAGTGTCCGTCGTATATACAGTCGTATTTGTGTTAATAGAGCCCAGTTGTAGCTGGGATGCGTTGTCTTTAATCTCCTTTCTAATGAGTTCAATTTTCTTATTAAAGAAATTCATAAAATCATCTGCCGAGTGGGTGGAGCTACTGGGAGGAGTCCCTTGTTGGGTTAGCGATGCTACTGTACTAAACAGAAATTTAGGATCGTTTTTGTTGAGGCGGATGAGATTTGAGTAGTATTTAGTTTTAGCTAAGGTAAGCATGCGTTTATAAGTTATTAAACTATCACTCCATGCTTGATGGAAAACCTCAAGTTTAGTCGCGCGCCATTTGCGTTCCAGTTTTCTACATGATAATTTCTGAGCTCTAATTTCTTCTGTAAACCATGGGGTGCGCCTTTTAGGGGCCCTTTTTTGCTTTAGCGGTGCTATACTATCAATAATTTCGCGCAAGGCATCGTCAAAGTTGTTAGTGAGTTTATCAATAGAGCCGACATAATTTGGGAATGGTGCTATTACCGAAGGCAGTAGGTCAGCAAGAGTCATCGTTGTGGCAGCATTAATGTTGCGGCCGCTATAGCAGTTATTATTATTATTAGCTTGTTGACAAAGAGTCAAAACTTCAAATTTTATAAGGTAATGATCGGACATTACTTTAGTATATGGAAGTATCATAACTTTGGAGGTGGTGACACCCCTGACAAGCACTAGATCTATTGTATTACCGTTGCGATGCGTGGGTTCATGTATTATTTGTGTAAGACCACAGCTATCAATTATGGTTTGGAGCGCCACGCACTGAGGGTCCGATGGGGTATTCATATGGATATTAAAGTCCCCCATTATGATTATATTGTCGGCGTGCGTCACTAGATCAGCAACGAACTCTGAGAATTCACTGATAAAGTCCGAATAGGGCCCAGGGGGGCGGTAGATAACAGCCAGGTCGAGAGGTAGCGGTGTGACAGACCTCATAGTAAGCACCTCAAACGATTTATATTTATTATTTAGGTTAGGGGTAAGGTTGAAATTTTCATTGTATATTAGTGCGACACCCCCTCCCCTTTTAAGAGGGCGGGCAACATGCGCATTCGTATAGTTAGGAGGAGATGCCTCATTGAGCGCAAAAAATTCGTCCGGTTTGAGCCAGGTTTCGCTAAGACCAATGACGTTAAGATTGTTGTCTCTAATGACCTCATTAACCAATAACGCCTTGGGAGACAATGATCTTATGTTTAAAAAGCCCATATTATAGGTATTGGGCTGTTTTGACGAGTTTTTGTTAAGATTATCCGTAGTGGCAATATTAACAATGTTGCGTTTATTATGCGTAGTGCACTTTAAATAGTTTCGACCATATCTAGGAATTGATATGACGGGAATTTTCCGATTGTTTGTTTGGTGCTGCAATAGACTGGACATATCATAATTTGCCACCTCAGTAGAATGCATGTCCACCCCTGACACAGACACAACAGAAAAAACATTATGTGAATTGTGTATTATTCTAAGAGAATTGCTATGCGTACATGGATTATCCAGCCTGGCGCTGGCTAGTTCTAGCTTAACTGACTCCTCACCCGGACTAACAGACATTGTAGTTGCCTGTGACCGGGCTTGCTCTAGTGTAGTCAGTCAAGTGAGACTTAAATAGTAGTCTATGTTTCTAGACAGGATGATGGCGCCTTCCTGGTTAGGGTGAAGGCCGTCTCTCATCAGCAAGCCTGGTTTGCCCCAGAAAGAGGGCCAGTTATCAATAAACGTTAGTCCCTTCTGCCTACAGTAGCTAGCCAACCACTTGTTAAGCGAGACTAATCTGCTATATCTCTCATCATTGCCTCTCGCAGGCAGGGGGCCAGAGACAATTACTCGATGCCTGGACATCTTTCTGGCGAGATCACAAGTCCTGGCTATGTTTCTCTTTGTAATCTCTGACTGTCTCATTCTAGTGTCATTGGAGCCAACGTGTACAACTATATTCGCATAATTAGTGGTGCGATTAGCCTGTCGTACGTGTTTACTAGGCCTGTTGCGAGTTAGCTCCCTAAGATTAGCTTCAATGTCAGGTGCTCTGGCCCCGGGGATACACTTTATTGTGGCTGGTTTGCTAAGCTTTATGTTTCGGGTGATGGAGTCCCCTATAACTAAGGTGTGGTGCCCGGTAGACTGGGGTGTAGGACTAGCTAAAGAGCTAAATCTATTATGCGTCTCAACCGGTACACCGTAGCTTGTAGGCCGCTTAGGACTGCTACAAGCTGGGCTAGTTAGCTCGCTACAGCTAACGCTAGCAGATGTGTCCGCAACATCTAAAGTTACGACATTACTCTGCTCTAACTGGCGGACACGGCCCTCTAGCAGAGCCAACCTCTCCGTGAGTATGGTGCAAGACGCGCAGGAAGCCATTACTCACAGTGTTTTCTGTCACCGAGTGAAGTTCCTGCTGTCCTCAGGGAAGTGGTCGCGGTCTGTAGGAGTAGCTTCTTACTGACCGGCGCTGCCTTTCTCCGCGCTAGCTTAGCAGCTAGCTAGCTGAGGAAAGGGTGGGACAGAGATCGGGTGATTTGCAAGTTAAATAGTACCACTAAAAATGTTTGAGAAGTGATAAAGAAAGCTGTAGAACAATTAAAAGCACACAGATAGAGCGCTACTTAGCTTTTTCGCTTTTTCGCAGCAGCGAACAGACGGCGAGCAGTCACGCACGGTGAACCGGAACCATAATAAGCCGATAGGGAGAAGTTTTTATTTACACGATGAGTCGGGTGTGTCTCGACCTCCGCGGCGGAGGGTCCGCCGAACCCCTGAGGCCGACTCACCGAACCCTTGGGGTTCGATCGAACCCAGGTTAAGAACCACTGCTCTAAATAACTTTTAAAATGCATTCAAAAACAGTCAACTATATTTAATTTACGATGCGTAACCTGTATAATAACCAAACTGTAGCAACATTGTTCTTGTAAGAGCGAACACTGAGGAACTCGTTTTCTAGCTTACCAACACATCGGCGTGTTGCAGCATTAGCCGTAAAAGCTAACCACGGAAAGAGATAAGCTCGCAACTGTGTCAACACAAAACACGTTTGAGTTGGTAATGCACAACACAATGCGATAAGACACCAATCTGTACTGACTGAAAAACATGAACAATCATATTACAGTATCTGTAAAGTTTTAGCCCACATTTCATGTTTTGTTTGTACACAGCTAGCCAGACTGTGTATACTGTGTCATGATGCATGCATGATGTACTGCATGTGTCATCAGCAATATAAAGTGTGACTCAGTCGATGCTTGATCTTTGGTCCAGCAGTTTTTTTCCGGTTTATATTGGTAAGCACTCCATCCATCCATCCATCTTCTTCCGCTTATCCGAGGTCGGGTCGCGGGGGCAGCAGCCTAAGCAGGGAAGCCCAGACTTCCCTCTCCCCAGCCACTTCGTCCAGCTCCTCCCGGGGAATCCCGAGGCGTTCCCAGGCCAGCCGGGAGACATAGTCTTCCCAACGTGTCCTGGGTCTTCCCCGTGGCCTCCTACCGGTCGGACATGCCCTAAACACCTCCCTAGGGAGGCGTTCGGGTGGCATCCTGACCAGATGCCCGAACCACCTCATCTGGCTCCTCTCGATGTGGAGGAGCAGAGGCTTTACTTTGAGCTCCCCCCGGATGGCAGAGCTTCTCACCCTATCTCTAAGGTAGAGCCCCGCCACCCGGCGGAGGAAACTCATTTTGGCCGCTTGTACCCGTGATCTTGTTCTTTCGGTCATAACCCAAAGCTCATGACCATAGGTGAGGATGGGAACGTAGATCGACCGGTAAATTGAGAGCTTTGCCTTCCGGCTCAGCTCCTTCTTCACCACAATGGATCGATACAGCGTCCGCATTACTGAAGACGCCGCACCGATCCGCCTGTCGATCTCACGATACACTCTTCCCTCACTCGTGAACAAGACTCCGAGGTACTTGAACTCCTCCACTTGGGGCAGGGTCTCCTCACCAACCCGGAGATGGCACTCCACCCTTTTCCGGGCGAGAACCATGGACTCTGACTTGGAGGTGCTGATTCTCATCCCAGTCGCTTCATACTCAGCTGTGAACCGATCCAGTGAGAGCTGAAGATCCTGGCCAGATGAAGCCATCAGGACCACATCATCTGCAAAAAGCAGAGACCTAATCCTGCATCCACCAAACCAGATCCCCTCAACGCCTTGACTGCGCCTAGAAATTCTGTCCATAAAAGTTATGAACAGAATCGGTAACAAAGGGCAGCCTTGGCGGAGTCCAACCCTCACTGGAAACGTGTCCGACTTACTGCCGTCAATGCGGACCGAGCTCTGGCACTGATCATACATGGAGCGGACCGCCACAATCAGACAGTCCGATACCCCATACTCTATGAGCACTCCCCACAGGACTTCCCAAGGGACACGGTCGAATGCCTTCTCCAAGTCCACAAAACACAGTAAGACTTTTTGGGCAAACTCCCATGCACCCTCAAGGACCCTGCCGATAGTATAGAGCTGGTCCACAGTTCCACGACCAGGACGAAAACCACACTGTTCCTCCTGAAGAACTCCATTTATGTCAAAAGAGCATGGCTTAAAATTCCACATTTTGCAGCTTCAAGTCACTTTTACCTCAGTCTCTCGACTTCCGTTTACTCCAACGTCTCACTCTTGCTTCGTGCTCGCTTCTAGAAACAGTAGTTTATCGTCCATACATCAAGATTCACAAAGATAAGGTTGTGAATCCTCATTTGTCCAAAAATACATTGTCTTCCTTGTTTGTCACTGAATCTGACATGATTAGAATACACACACGCCTTTGTTTCCGGAAGTAAGAACACACATTTGTTGCCTCCTGTTTCCGTAATCTAGAAGAGCTCCGCCTCCGACAATACAGTTTTGATTGAAAAATGTAATTTCCTGACTACTGATTGCAAGGGTGTAACAGTACACAAACATTTCGGTTCGGTACGTACCTCGGTTTAGAGGTCACGGTTCGGTTAATTTTCTGTACAGTAAGAACACAACAAAATATACATTTTTGGGTTATTTATTTACCAAATTTGTAAACAATGGCTTTATCCTTTTAACATTGCTTCAAAATAGCTCTGTGTGTGATGGATGTGAGCCACCACTAGGCTGATCAGTGCAACAGCAGGCAGTCATGAATGCTAAGGATAACAATAACATACATATACACACAGGGTCCATTGCCAGGGTTCATGTGGTCAACATATATAAAATAAAAACTAAATAAGATAAGGCTCAGAATGTTTTCTTAAAGGCCTACTGAAATGAAATTTTCTTATTTAAACGGGGATAGCAGGTCCATTCTATGTGTCATACTTGATCATTTCGCGATATTGCCATATTTTTGCTGAAAGGGTTTAGTAGAAAACATCGACGATAAAGTTCGCAACTTTTGGTCGCTGATAAAAAAGCCTTGCCTGTACCGGAAGTAGCGTGACGTCACAGGTTGTGGAGCGCCTCACATCTGCACATTGTTTAATTATGGCCACGACAAGCGAAAGCGATTCGGACCAAGAAAGCGACGATTACCCCATTAATTTGAGCGAGGATGAAATATTCGTGGATGAGGAAAATGAGAGTGAAGGACTAGAGGGCAGTGGAAACGATTCAGATAGGGAAGATGCTGTGAGAGGCGGGTGGGACCTGATATTCAGCTGGGAATGACTGAAACAGTAAATAAACACAAGACATATATATACTCTATTAGCCACAACACAACCAGGCTTATATTTAATATGCCACAAATTAATCCACATAACAAACACCTCCCCCCTCCCGTCCATATAACCCACCAATACAACTCAAACACCCGCACAACACACTCAATCCCACAGCCCAAAGTACCGTTCACCTCCGTAAAGTTCATACAGCACATATATTTCCCCAAAGTTACGTACGTGACATGCACATAGCGGCACGCACGTACGGGCAAGCGATCAAATGTTTGGAAGCCAAAGCTGCGTACTCACGGTAGCGCGTCTGCTATCCAACTCAAAGTCCTCCTGCTTGCATACTTGCCAACCCTCCCGTTTTTAGCGGGAGAATCCCAATATTCAGCGCCTCTCCCGACAACCTCCCGGCAGAGATTTTCTCCCGACAAACTCCCGGTATTCAGCCGGAGCTGGAGGCCACGCCCCCTCCAGCTCAATGCGGACCTGAGACTGAGTGGGGGACAGCCTGTTCTCACGTCCGCTTTCCCACAAAACAAACAGCTTGCCTGCCCAAAGACGTCATAACATCTAGGGCTTTTATAGAGTGCACAACTGCGCACACAACAAGGAGATGAAGCAGAAGAACGAGGAAATCACAGACATGGCGGCCGAAATGATATACTCATCATGAACGGAGAAGTTAAACAGGACAATACTGCCATCTAATGGATAGCCACTGGAACACTGAAATTCAAGTTTTTTTGTTTTTTTTCTATGTAAATAAAATTTAAAAAAAAAAAATATATATATATATATATAGCTAGAATTCACTGAAAGTCAAGTATTTCATACATATATATATATATATATATATATATATATATATATATATATATATATATATATATATATATATATATATATATATGAAATATATATGAAATACTCGAGTTGGTGAATTCTAGCTGTAAATAACCACGCCCCCAACCACGCCCCCCGCCCCCAAACAACCCCGCAGAATAAGGCGATATTCTTTGGAACTCGTTAGGCTGCCAGTGCAAGAAGGCTGGAGGCAGACTGGTTGCTAGGTGGCATGTTTGGAAACAGCCCAGCGTTTCCCCCTGCTTTTGTCTGCCTCCATGCAAATGTGTTCCATCAGCCTCTCGCTGTGTAACCTTTGTTTGTACTGAACTCTCCCTTGAGCCGAGGCAGTTTATGAAAATGATCCACTATGATCGTTGCGTGATCACATCCAGTGTAAACCGCACGAACAGTCACGCTCAAGGTCACAAAGCGAATAAACATTTAAATAGGATTTTTTTTTTCATCTGCACTTACATATGATTCGCCCATAAAAAATGGCATAATTATAAACAGTGTCTCCTTGCCAGAAGTGCCACTACAACGCAGACTGGGCTAAACAACACAAAAGAGAAAAGAAGAGTGCTCTTTAACCACCGCCTGTCTCATGCTTCTAAACGGTGCCATTTGTTGGCACCAAAAGTGTCAGTAATGACCTTCAACAAACACACAGCTCATGAATATTGCACAGCAAGGTTGCACATGCTCAGCTTTTTATTGTTTTTTGCAGCCTCTCAATGCTCATGCTCAGTTGAGTCCTTCATCATTTTTCTGTCAACTTGGAGGTGCAGGTAGTACACTGCAACAACTGAAATCTAAGTAAGATGAAATATCTCAAATAAGGGTGATATTTGCTTATTTTCTGTCTGATAAGATCATTCTTCTCACTAAGCAGATTTGATGTTAGAGTGTTTTACTTGTTTTAAGGGTTTTGGTCCTAAATGATGTCAGTAAGATATTACAGCTTGTTGCTGAGATTTGATGACCTATATTGAGTAAAACATGCTTGAAACTAGAATATCAACTGTTGCAAAGCTGTGTCATCAACACTCACAAGTATAAAACTACTTTTTTTAAGTAATTATTTCTTATTTTAAGCATGAAAAAAAAAAAATCACAACTTTGACACAATTGTGTCTCATAATTAAAACAGATGACAGCCAAATGGACTTTGCTGTTTTATTTTCAATGGAAAAAAACACGTACTCATATAGTAGTACAGTTGGCACAGTACAGTAAACTGACAGTTAATATTTAAACATTGAACATGTGACATTTCTAACTTTTTGAACAGAAATAGTTCATGCACATTCAGAAACATTCCTCAAAATTACAATAAAAAATGTTTTGGCCGGGGGCCGGGCTGTATATATGTGCACTAATTGACTGAAAGAGCACGCACTTGGCGTGATGATGTCATGTTATCGATGGAAAAATGCATTTTTAGACCATATGATTTGCCTGAGCGGCTAGGAGACCCCGAGAGTAACAAGCGGTTGCCTTGTTGCCTTCCATTAAGAACAATAAACTATTTTTTAGTATAAGTTTGCTGGTTTCAAGAAATGTAATGCCGAGTGTATATCATTATGTCAAGATAATGGCACTAGCATTTACTTCATTTAGGAATATTTTTCAACATATTGAGCAAAAAGGTCTCTTTTTTTCTACCAAGAAAAGTGCACTTGTTATTAGTGAGAATATACTTATTTTAAGGTATTTTGGGGTTCATTGAAGTTAGCTAATTTTACCTGTTTTGAAAAGTCTTGACAAGCCAAATTTTCTTGTTCTATTGGCAGATAATTTGGCTTAGTTCAAATAAAATACCCCTCATTTATTTATTTATTTTTCTTGTTTTTGAACACTGACTTTTTGCAGTGTGCGGTATGCATAAACCCAGGCCTTAAGAAAATATGGCTGCTGCTGTGCTGCTATGTGTTAAGATCTTTTAGTGTATGATATACTTTAATACGATCTGTTTTCATGAGAAGTAACTGCACATTTAGAATTTGGGTGTAACCTTTTTTGTTATTTGACTAACTGACATGCAAGCAAACAAAGAACGGAGGGAGCCTTTTAACTCTTTGTTGGCTGAGTAAGCAACTTATCCTTGGGAGCCATGCAGGTAATATTGTTTGTCCTTGTCGCAGCGTGTCCTCCCTTATTGTGTCACGCAAGTTTTTCCTTGATGGATGGGGCGTCAGTGAGTCACTCCTTTTGGAAATGTGCCTGCTCGGCTGTAGTTGTGCAATATTGAATTAAAGCTACACTGCGCTGAACGTGTGCGGATTGGGAGGCTGCGCTGCTCCCATTGCTGAATCAATGGCCATACTTGCCAACCTTGAGACCTCCAAATTCGGGAGAAAGGGGGGAGGAGTATATTTATAGCTAGAATTCACTGAAATTCAAATATTTGTTATATATATATTTATATATAAATAAAATAAATACTTGACTTTCAGTGAATTCTAGCTATACATATATATATAAATATATATTTATATATATATATATATATATATATATATATATATATATATATATATATATATATACCTTATTTTTCGGAGTATAAGTCGCTCCGGAGTATAAGTCGCACCGGCCGAAAATGCATAATAAAGAAGGAAAAAAACATATATAAGTCGCACTGGAGTATAAGTCGCATTTTTGGGGGAAATGTATTCGATAAAAGCCAACACCAAGAATAGACATTTAAAAGGCAATTTAAAATAAATAAAGAATAGTGAACAACAGGCTGAATAAGTGTACGTTATATGAGGCATAAATAACCAACTGGTATGTTAACGTAACATATTATGGTAAGAGTCATTCAAATAACTATAACATATAGAACATGCTATACGTTTACCAAACAATCTGTCACTCCTAATCGCTAAATCCCATGAAATTTTATACGTCTAGTCCAGGGGTCGGCAACCTTTACCACTCAAAGAGCCATTTTGGCAAGTTTCACAAATTAAAGAAAGTAATGGGAGCCACAAAAAAAAATTTTAAATTTAAAATGAAAAACACTGCATACAAAGCTTAAATGCTTTGTGCTATGTTAACCAGAGGTCTCCGACACACGCACCGCCCTCACTTTAATGTGGAAATTTGATGTTAGTGCAGCCCGCGAGTTTTGAATGAATGGCGCTTGATAGCGTCATACTTGCCGACCCTCTCATTTTTCCCGGGAGACTCCCGAATATCAGAGCGTGATGACACTGCATTTGGCGCCCTCTACAGCCTGCCCTAACAGTGTACCTGCTCGACCACACGTACAATGCAGTTTCAGCTTGCTCACGTAAGTGACAGCAAGGCGTACTAACTCAGCAGCCACACATCTTACACTGACGGTACCAATACCCAGAATCCCATGCAGCCCTAACTCTTCCGCTCAACCAACGCACGGAGAGGGGGGGGGGTTGATGTGTGGGGGGATTTGGTGGTAGCGGGGGTGTATAATGTAGACCGGAAGAGTTAGGGCTGCATGGGATTCTGGGTAATGGTTGTGTTGTGTTTATGTTGTGTTACGGTGAGATGTTCTCCAGAAATGTGTTTTTCATTCTTTTTTGGTGTGGGTTCACAGTGTGGCGCATATTTGTAACGTAACAATGTTAAAGTTGTTTGATACGGCTACCGTCAGTGTAAACTGTGTGGCTGATGAGTAAGTATGCTTTGCTGTCTCCTGTGTGTGCAAGTAATAACAACATGCAACATGTGGCTGGACTGGCACACTTAATGTAAATGCTATAGAGGACAATTACTGCAGTGCAATTAGGCACGCCCTTTATTTAGTAATTAGAGTGTAAATAGGATTATTTTTTCCCTGGGAGTAATCTATGAGAGACACTGAGATCCATAAATCTCCTCGGAAAATCGGGGGGGTCGGCATGTATGTAGCTGAGCCGCATCAGAGTGGTCAAGGAGCCGCATGCGGCTCCGGAGCCGCGGGTTGCCGACCCCTGGTCTAGTCTCTTACGTGAATGAGCTAAATGATATTATTTGATATTTTACGCTAATGTGTTAATAATTTCACACATAAGTCGCACCTGAGTATAAGTCGCACCCCCGGGCCAAACTATGAAAAAAACTGCGACTTATAGTCAGGAAAATACGGTAAATAAAATAAATACTTGAATTTCAGTGTTCATTTATTTAAACATATACACACATAACACTCCTCTCTACTTAATGTTGTATTTGAAAGTGCAATGCTTTGCAGCCAGTAGCACAGCCTTTGAAGGAGCATAGGTATGGGCAGTGTAATATTCTGGGTTGGAGTCAATAACCAGGCGAGGTGACGAAGTAACGTCTCTTTACTTCATACTTCAGAACCGACTCACCACACTTGCCGTCAGGGTGCGCAATACAACGTAAACCGTTGGCCAACCAAAGAGTAACCACAGAACACTATACGGTATAGTGTTCTGTGGTTACTTTTTGGTTGGCCAAGCGGACGTGACGACAGGCTGTCCTCACTCAGGTGCCTTAAGTCCGGCTGGAAATCGGGAGAATGGTTGTCCTGGGAGATTTTCGGGAGAGGCACTGAAATTCGGGAGTCTCCCGGAAAATTCGGGAGGGTTGGCAAGAATGGTAATGGCTGAATCAACCCCGTTGTTGTTGTTGTTTTTGGGTAACTTTTTGTCACTTTGTGAGTCACACCTTGCACAGGCAGACTCCGCCTCCACCCCCAAACTCACCCTTTTGACTCGTTGCGAAGCATTTGTTCAAAACCAGTGTGACTTGTCCCCGTCACGGTTCGAGTCAGCATTATTTGAATTGTAACAATAACGAAGACAAATGTGTGTATCGTTGGTCAGTGTGTGTGTGTGTGTGTGTGTGCTTTGCTGTTCTTTCTGTTTATTTCTTTACAAAACATGTGATAAGAAAATCCTTCTGTTTTTGAGGACTTTATGTAAATATCGTAGTTGGGGGAAAAAAAAGGAACATTTGTTGTGCAAAGCAGTTTTCCTTTGTCACTTGAACTGATGAAGAAAACCACGTCCATGATCACAGTGGTGATGTTTAACCATGCTGATTATAACCGCCCTTCTTGAATAAGGGCTTTTGATGTCCGCTGTACTTTTGCGGGAGGGGTCGTGAAGTCACAGCCGGAAGATGAAAAGGGGAAGGAGTGCTCGCCAACATGTCGCGTAGCTTTGCTCTCGTCTTTGGGTCTTCAGGGAAAGAAGAGACTGTGGCACACATTGCGGAGAGTCAAGACGCACTCACAGACATCCATCCATCCATCCATTTTCTACCGCTTATTCCCTTCGGGGTCGCGGGGGGCGCTGGAGCCTATCTCAGCTACAATCGGGCGGAAGGCGGGGTACACCCTGGACAAGTCGCCACCTCATCGCAGGGCCAACACAGATAGACAGACAACATTCACACTCACAGACAGTCACGATCAAAAGTGTACATACACGTGTAAAGAACATCATGTCATGGCTGTCTTGAGTTTCCAATCATTTCTACATTTCTTATTTTTTTGTGATAAAGTGATTGGAGCACATACTTGTTGGTCACAAAAAAACATTCATGAAGTTTGCTTCTTTTATGAATTTATTATGGGTCTACTGAAAATGTGACCATGCAGCCCATTTTTCTTCAAGTGCCTCCTTATTTTGCATCTTGAAACAGCCACACCACAATTTTTCAGAGAGTCCTGTATTTCAGCTGAAGTTATTTGTGGATTTTTCTTTGCATCTCGAACAATTTTCCTGGCAGTTGTGGCTGAAATCTTTGCTGGTCTACCTGAATCCCTCATTTCCCACTTCTTAATCAGCGTTTGAACACTGCTGATTGGCATTCTCAATTCCTTGGATATCTTTTTATACCCCTTTCCTGTTTTATGCAGTTCAATTACCTTTTCTCGCAGATCCTTTGACAATTCTTTTGCCTTCCCCATGACTCAGAATCCAGAAACATCTGTGCAGCACTGGATGAAAGATGCAATGGTCTGTCAGAACCCCAGAAACTCACTGACCTTTTATACACACACATTAATTACAAACAAACATGTCACAGGTGAGGATTGGAACCTTGATTAGCCATTCAAACCTGTTTGTGTCAACTTTTGTGCATGTTATCAGATCAAAGTCACTGGGGTATGTAAACTTTTGATCAGGGTCATTTGGGTACTTTCTTTTGTCATTTTGATTTAAAAAGAGTAAACACAGTTGTTTGCCAATAAATAGCTTCACACAACCATTAAGCATGAGTGGAAGAAAGGTTTTTGTGTTATCATTCATATTCTCTGAAGAATGGCCAAGAAATCATACATTCTCCCAGGGTATGTAAACTTATGAGCACGACTGTACATACAGCAATGTTAATATTTGGTTACATGTCCCTTGGCAAGTTTCACTGCAATAAGGCACTTTTGGTAGCCATCCACAAGCTTCTGGTTGAATTGTTGACCACTCCTCTTGACAAAATTGGTGCAATTCAGCTAAATGTGTTGGTTTTCTGACATGGACTTGTTTCTTCAGCATTGTCAGGACTTTGGAAAGCCCATTCTAAAACCTTAATTCTAGCTTGATTTAGCCATTCCTTTACCACTTTTAACGTGTCTTTTGGGTCATTGTCCTGTTGGAACACCCAACTGCGCCCAAGACCCAACCTCCGGGCTGATGATTTTAGGTTGTCCTGAAGAATTTGGAGGTAATTCTCCCTTTTCGTTGTCCCATTTACTCTCTGTAAAGCACCAGTTCCATTGGCAGCAAAACAGGCCCAGAGCATAATACTACCACCACCATGCTAGACGGTAGGCATGGTGTTCCTGGGATTAAAGGCCTCACCTTTTCTCCTCCAAACATATTATAGAGGTTTATTTGAAATAGGGACAGATATATATAATATATAATATATATATAAATATGTATATATAATATACTGTATCTGTATATGTAATATACTGTACACATATTATGTATATATTCGTATATATGTTAGATTTCTTTATCGCTATATTAGTCTATTTATACCTGCATTCTCACTTTCCAGCATTGTAACTGAGCTACTGTATTGAACAATTTCCCTTGTGGATCATTAAAGTTTGTCTAAGTCTATGTCTAAGATACAAAAACATAGACATCTGAGACAGTTATCCAATGTATGCATCATAGTGTTTGTAGCCAAAGCTAATTTACAACACTTGTCCCCAACAATAACAACAACAACAACACAGATCCAACATCAATAAAATAGGAAAATAAAAAATAGAATAAGGCAAAGATGAGTTGATAATAATGATGATAGAAATAATACAGACAAAGTGCAAACTAGATAAAAGCCAATAATAATAATAACGCAGATAAAGTGCAGACTAGATAAAAAACAATTAGTAAAAAATGAGTAAAAACTAAACATGGGAACACGATTGTTGCTCAACTAGCCATAGTTGTGTTTGTTTTTTGAAAGTGACAAGTGCAGGTATACTTTTCAAAGTGTCAGGTAGAGAGTTCCATAGTTGTGCTCCTTTTATTGAAAAGGCAGTCTGGGCAAAAGATGTTCTGGGTATTGTGGCCAAACAGCTCCATTTTTGTTTCATCTGACCACAGAACTTTCCTCCAGAAGGTCTTATCTTTGTCCATGTGATGTCAGATGAAACACAAATTGAGCTGTTTGGCCACAACACCCAGTAACATCTTCAGTAGACCCATAATAAATTCATAAAAGAACCCAAACTTCATGAATGTTTTTTGTGACCAACAATCACTCTATCACAAAAAAAAGAGTTGTAGAAATGATTGGAAAGTCAAGACAGCCATGACATGATGTTCTTTACAAGTGGATGTACACTTTTGACCGTGACTGTATGTATTTTTTGGAGGAGCATCAACGAGGAGTCGGCCCCCACCTCTTTGTGACGCCTTGGCCTGTCTTCTTATGAGCTTTGGGATTTACTGTAATGCCATTGTGTTGGACAGGATTGACCCGGCTCCGACATGGAGGATGCCTCCCAATTTTGAAGGCAGGCTTACTGCGGCTGGAGGCCACACAGTACGTCTGGGAGCTTGGAGGAGGGCGGAGCCACCCTCGTCTTTCAAGGCAGGGGTGTCAAATTCATTTTAGATCGGGGGCCACATGGACAAAAATCTACTCCCAAGCTCTGATGACATCTATTAATCGGACAAGAAGCAAGGAATCAATCAGAGACAAAGTTCAATTTAGCTCATGAGGAGAACGCATGGAGCTGAACACTTAGTCACAGTCTCGCCCTACGCTCTAAGGTTCAGCTCCTGCGTCCCTCCATTTTTTCAGGAGTTCCACAGTCAACAACACTAAGGCCGCCTCTAAAAGGAGTGGTCACATATATTATGTAAAGCAGGTCCAGGACGCACGATACGTGACGGAATGTGCTGGGGGCCTTGTGATTTCGCCTTGTCCTCGATTCGTCTGCGTGTTGTCATCTTATCTTCATTGAGGTCCTTGAAGTCTCTGCTTCGTCTGTGTGCTGTCATCTTATCTTCGATGAGGTCATTGAAGTCCTTGGCTGTTAGCGGGCTAAAACAGAGATAACATCTACGGCTGAGGCCACCCCTCAGACAAGAAGTCTTTGTCCTTGCACAGATTAGAAAAGTCCAACTTGAGCACAATAGATAAATAACTAAAGCAACGGACTTTAAGCATACTAGTGTGATAATGTATACATAATTATTCTAACAGCTGGACTGGTAAAATCACAGCACGATAACTTCAAAATAAAGACAAATTCAGATTGTTTTCTTTGTTTAAAATTAGAACAAGCACATTCTGAAATTGTACAAATCATAATGTTGTTGTTGTTGTTTTTACAATTAGCTGTTGAGGTTAAAAGTATTCTATCTTTATTTGTCGTTATTTATATTTTCTGAATAAAGTAGGTGATCATGTTAATTTTCAATCAAGATAAAAAAAAAATATAAAAATCAAATTACAGTATGTTATTTATGTAGTTTGATCATTTTCCTCGACTGATGTACTAACATCATGTGGTTTGTTTTGTACATTTGTAGCATCATCTACAAAGATACAAATAATTGCTATTGCGACATCCAGTGGACACATTTAAAACAGCAGTTTATTTCATTAAAAAATTTCAGGTTAATTTTTAAACATAGCAAACTCACATAAACAACTAAAATGTTTTTCTCTCACACACCCTACTGAAACACTCTTATAGACACTACTGAAACACTCTTATACACACTACTGAAACACTCTTATAGACACTACTGAAACACTCTTATAGACACTACTGAAACACTCTTATAGACACTACTGAAACACTCTTATACACACTACTGAAACACTCTTATACACACTACTGAAACACTCTTATAGACACTACTGAAACACTCTTATAGACACTACTGAAACACTCTTGTACACACTACTGAAATGCTCTCACATAAACAACTGAAATCTTTTCTCACACACACACTACTGAAGCACTCTTATACACACTACTGAAAGAGTGTTTCAGTAGTGTGTGTGAGAGAAAAATATTTCAGTTGTTTATGTGAGAGCATTTCAGTAGTGTATGTAAGAGGTAATTCTGAATAATGTCCCTATCGGCCCATCATACAGCAGGAAAGACCGCGGATACACTCCTGCCTTCATTTGTAACGCCATCCCATAGCGGGCGTCCCAAGGGGGTGGGCCATGATAGAAAACACTTATTTATCGATGCGCTGAAAATAAACTTTTACACCCTACGAGTGCTTAGCTCTCTCTCTCTCCCTGCTGATTTGTCAGCAGCAACTCTGATCCACTGCCTTCACGTGTGATCAGGTGTGGAATTAGCCGGTGCAATTTATAATTTCCCTGCTAAAAATATCACTTAACCCTGCGACTCGTTCGGCCAGCACTCCTCCTCCTCCTCCTCCTCCTCCTTCAGCTCCGCATCCTCATCTCTTCTGCAAAGAACCTAGCAACACACAATTGTGATGTGTACAATCTGAATCCATGTATTTATTTATGTACTTTTGCCAACTTTGTAAAGTGTATAAATATCTATAGCTATACGAAGAAGACAGTACTGTATAGATTTTAGCCGCCTGGTAAGGTTCCTAGTATATACTTGGTAGACTCAAAGAAGAAGCGTAGAGTTACTGGCTGTAACTCGCTGCCACTGGCGCTTTTTCGATCCTAAGTTCTGCTTATTTTTTTAATTCTTGCCAGTATGATCCAGTTGTTTTTTTGTCCGTTAGTTGGTTCTTTTCTTTGTATTGACAAGACACAGCGAGGTTCTGGCAGCCAGGAGAGTGCAGTGGAACGCAGACTGGAACCCAATGCAATTATGTGTGTGTGTGTGTGTGTGCTTGTGTGTGTGTGTGTGTGTGTGTGTGTGTGTGTGTGTGTGTGTGTGTGTGTGTGTGTGTGTGTGTGTGTGTGTGTGTGTGTGTGTGTGTGTCCACGCTAGTGCCAGTGCTCTCTGTGCAATGCCCCCCTCCCCTCCTCTTATGTCATGTGACCCAGTGTTCAGGTCCAGGTGGACCGCGTTGGCTGAAGCTGGCAGACGTGACCACTCGGCTGCTTTGTTACAAAGCTTCATTTTAATCCTCCACCAAGTATAGATTTCCACTTCCTCCACTCGATTGTTCATTTACTCTCCCATTCAGACGGTAATGCATACACCCCCAGAGTCTAATTTACCAGTAATCCATGCTCCCTCATCTAGCTGGGGTTCTGTGTCCATTAGTGCTTCTCATTCTTTACCTTTGTTTTTCCTGCAGAGCACCAGACAGGGATCAAGCACAAAATAAGAACATAACCCCGCACCTTCTCTCTGCACCCAGACACATGAAACTCAACCTGGACATTTGTTAGACACACTCATAGGGAATGCAATATTCAATCGATTGCAATTCAAGGCAAAACTGCTTAACCAATCATAACAAAGTGGTAGCTACAAAGATAGAAGAAAATTGTTAAGGTCTCGGTCAAGGTGTTGACCCCAGGATGCAGAGACAGGAGGCGAGGTTGAATTACAAAAAGGAAAATATTTTAAATCACTCAAAAAGGGGTGACAAAAAGGCAATGGGGCAGAAGCGCACACCATAGCTGTGTCCCACCCAATTCAGGGTCTGCATCCTTCGAAGGGCGAATTTGAAGGCCACTTACGTCACAACGCTGTGCGAAGGCTGTCCCAATTCATTCAAATTCGAAGACTCCGACGAATGCAGCCGATGAATGTGCCCTCCTTTTCCCTATATTCAGAGGATGCACCGCGACTATCCTTCGTGGCCTACCGTATCCTAAGATGCTTTGCGCGCCTTTGTTCAACCCGGATCTTTTTGGCGATCTTTTTCAGCTAATACAATTTCAAATGTAAGTATCCTCCGCAGGCTAGACTGTCCCATTTGACGACGGGTGACGTGTCCTTCGGAGGTGCCTCCGAAGGTCCAGCCTTCTGAGGCTGCGTAGGCCGGGTCCTCCGAAGGATGCAGACCCTGAATTGGGACACAGCTCACGTATCACAGACCAAAACAGGTTCCTCGGTGGTCGGCAGCGGGGATAGCCCAGGGCACGCTGTGCACAGCAAACAAGTCCAACAAAAGATATCCTCTCAACCTCAGGGAGGTCAAGGAAGAAAAAGACAAAGAGGTTAGGGATATCAGGACTGAGAAGCGACCAACGTACCAGGACTGGCGAGGTGATGCAGGCGCATGAGATGTGAGAAGTTCAGGAGACAATAACCGGCGAGGCAAAGCCGTCAGTGACGAGCTTACATACCATCCATCCATCCATCTTCTTCCGCTTATCCGAGGTCGGGTCGCCGGGGCAGCAGCCGTAGCAGGGAAGTCTGGGCTTCCCTCTCCCCAGCCACTTCGTCCAGCTCTTCCCGGGGGATCCCGAGGCGTTCCCAGGCCAGCCGGGAGACATAGTCTTCCCAACGTGTCCTAGGTCTTCCCCGTGGCCTCCTACTGGTCGGACGTGCCCGAAACACCTCCCTAGGGAGGCGTTCGGGTGGCTCATCACCACCTCATCTGGCTCTTCTCGATGTGGAGGAGCAGCGGCTTTACTTTGAGCTCCTCCCGGATGGCAGAGCTTCTCACCCTATCTCTAAGGGAGAGACCCGCCACCCGGCGGAGGAAGCTCATTTCGGCCGCTTGTATCCGTGATCTTGTCCTTTCGGTCCTAACCCAAAGCTCATGACCATAAGTGAGGATGGGAACGTAGATCGACCGGTAAATTGAGAGCTTTGCCTTCTGGCTCAGCTCCTTCTTCACCACAATTTCGGTCATAACCCAAAGCTCATGACCATAGGTGAGGATGGGAACCTAGATCGACTGGTAAATTGAGAGCTTTGCCTTCCGGCTCAGCTCCTTCTTCACCACAACGGATCGATACAGCGTCCGCATTACTGAAGACGCCGCACCGATCCGCCTGTCGATCTCCCGATCCACTCTTCCCTCACTCGTGAACAAGACTCCGAGGTACTTGAACTCCTCCACTTGGGGCAGGGTCTCCTCCCCAACCCGGAGATGGCACTCTACCCCTTTTCCGGGCGAGATCCATGGACTCGGACATGGAGGTGCTGATTCTCAGAGCTTACATACCATCAGGCTGAATTGGTTGCAGGCGTGCCTCAAGGTCCGCCCCTCGCCGAGGACGAATGAACTGAAGACAATGGCCATAGGAACAAATGCAGACATCACAATAAGGGAGAAGGCAGGAAAATGATAAAACACAACAAAAATAATATTAAATTAGTGGTTTTTAAAGTGTGGCGCTGAGCCTTCAGAGAATATAATGCAGCAGCTGGGAGCTCATCTCCACGTAAAAAAACCTTTAATATTAAAACACCACTTAATTCACCACTATGCCATTTAAAGGGTAAGGAGACCTATGATGAATTTCATCTTCTCAGACTTATAAATGTTGAATACTCGTGTTAAGCAATGCCAAAGCGTCAAATCATAAGGTTCGTGCATTTTGGCATGAGCTTGCACACAGTTTTGGATGTATCTACTTACGGGGTTTTGCAGTCTTGTAAATGTTAAATGGGTTATACTTGTATAGCTATTTTCTACCTTCAAGGTACTCAAAGCGCTTTGACACTATTTCCACATTCACACACACATTCACACACACATTCACACACTGATGGCGGGAGCTGCCATGCAAGGCGCTAACCACGACCCATCAGGAGCAAGAGTGAAGTGTCTTGCTCAAGGACACAACGGGTGTGACTAGGTTGGTAGAAGCTGGGGATCGAACCAGGAACCCACAGGTTGCTGGCATGGCCACTCTCCCAACCTCCCCCCTATCCGTCTTAACTGTGTCGTGACGTGAGAGCGAGGCGAGCATCCTTTATTCATACATTAGGTCAGTGGTGTCAAAGTCAAGGACCGAGGGTCAGATTTCAATGAAATATCTGTGGATTATATTTGATTAGTATTAGAAGCGGCCCGCAGGCCACAGCCGCCTGCTGCTGTTTTGCACACACCAATACTCCATCAGTGTTGGCGCTAGGAATTTTCATAATGGATCCTCATTAAGTCATACAAATGTGGGTCCCACAGTACATTTTTAGGGTCCCACTTTTTTGTAACCGTTTTAAAAACTACCGTATTTTTCTGACTATAAGTGGCAGTTTTTTTCATAGTTTGGCCGCGGGTGCGACTTATACTCAGGAGCGACTTATGTGTGAAATTATTAACACATTAGCGTAAAATATCAAATAATATTATTTAGCTCATTCACGTAAGAGACTAGACGTATAAGATTTCATGGGATTTAGCGATTAGGAGTGACAGATTGTTTGGTAAACGTATAGCATGTTCTACAAACCCCGTTTCCATATGAGTTGGGAAATTGTGTTAGATGTAAATATAAACGGAATACAATGATTTGCAAATCCTTTTCAACCCATATTCAATTGAATATGCTACAAAGACAAGATATTTGATGTTCAAACTCATAAACTTTATTTTTTTTTTGCAAATAATAATGAACTTAGAATTTCATGGCTGCAACACGTGCCAAAGTAGTTGGGAAAGGGCATGTTCACCACTGTGTTACATGGCCTTTCCTTTTAACAACATTTTTTGAAGCTTCTCAGGTGGAATTCTTTCCCATTCTTGCTTGATGTACAGCTTAAGTTGTTCAACAGTCCGGGGGTCTCCCTTCTGCTATTTTAGGCTTCATAATGCGCCACACATTTTCAATGGGAGACAGGTCTGGACTACATGCAGGCCAGTCTAGTACCCGCACTCTTTTACTATGAAGCCACGTTGATGTAACACGTGGCTTGGCATTGTCTTGCTGAAATAAGCAGGGGCGTCCATGGTAACGTTGCTTGGATGGCAACATATGTTGCTCCAAAAGCTGTATGTACCTTTCAGCATTAATGTTGCCTTCACAGATGTGTAAGTTACCCATGTCTTGGGCACTAATACACCCCCATACCATCACAGATGCTGGCTTTTCAACTTTGCGCCTATAACAATCCGGATGGTTCTTTTCCTCTTTGGTCCGGAGGACATGACGTCCACAGTTTCCAAAAACAATTTGAAATGTAGACTCACCACAGACCACAGAACACTTTTCCACTTTGTATCAGTCTATCTTAGATGAGCTCAGGCCCAGCGAAGCTGACGGCGTTTCTGGGTGTTGTTGATAAACGGTTTTCGCCTTGCATAGGAGAGTTTTAACTTGCACTTACAGATGTAGCGACCAACTGTAGTTACTGACAATTGGTTTCTGAAGTGTTCCTGAGCCCATGTGGTGATATCCTTTACACACTGATGTCGCTTGTGGATGCAGTACAGCCTGAGGGATCGACGGTCACAGGCTTAGCTGCTTACGTGCAGTGATTTCTCCAGATTCTCTGAACCCTTTGATGATATTACGGAGCGTAGATGGTGAAATCCCTAAATTCCTTGCAATAGCTGGTTGAGAAAGGTTTTTCTTAAACTGTTCAACAATTTGCTCAGGCATTTGTTGACAAAGTGGTGATCCTCGCCCCATCCTTGTTTGTGAATGACTGAGCATTTCATGGAATCTGCTTTTATACCCAATCATGGCACCCACCTGTTCCCAATTTGCCTGTTCACCTGTGGGATGTTCCAAATAAGTGTTTGATGAGCATTCCTCAACTTTATCAGTGTCATGTCTGTGTTCATGTTTTTGTTTGGCCATGTGCTGTTTTGTTTTTTGGACACTTCCTTAGTTCCTGGTTTCACTTCCTTGTTTTGTTTGTCACCATAGCAACCATTAGTTTCACCTGGTTCACATTGTCATGTCACGCACCTGTTCACGGTTAGTCACGCACCTGTTTTCACTTATCATGTCACTATATAAGCTTTTCTGTTTCTGTTGTTCGTGCTGGCGACGTCACACCTTCTCCACACAAATGTATGCTCTGCACCTGTTTACCATAGTTCTTGTTTCACCTCATGCCAAGTAAGTTTTGATTTAATGTTTATAGTTTTTATGCCCAAGTGCATGTCTTTTGTTTCATAGTCTAGTTTTCTACTTCCGCATTTGTGCGCGCCTTTTGTTTGTACCTTTTTGTTTGAGTTAAAAGATGAAACATGTCCTCACCTGCACGCCACGTATGGTCCAAGTCATTTGCACCACGGGAGAGCAAACCACGCCACAGACCAAGTCTTGACAGAGTATTGTCTCGCTTTGTTTATTGATTCCTTTGTTCCCTCTGAGAGAGTGATTTTCTTTTGCTAAGTTTTTTTTGGTCAAGTCTTTTTGTATCAATTTTCATAGTGCCTTGTCTTCCTTTTTTTTCCCTCCTTCTGGAGCGCTTTTAGTTTTCAGGCTTCTCAAATACTTTATACATACTTTCTGTTTATAGCGTCTCAACTTTTTAGCATGAGTGAATTTCCTTTTTGTAGATTATTATAGATTGTTGTTTTTTTTGTGTATTCGACTCATAGAACTTTTTGGCTATTGCCTGTTCCTCCTTATGGAGTGATTTTCTGTTTATTGCCTTATGTCCTATGGTAATACCCTATAGGTGCTTGAATATATCATAGATAGATTTTGTAGCCACTTTCTTTAATCACTCTGTCCTAGAGATAGCAAGGAATTATTTAAATAAAGGTCTGAGTCAATTGTCACTCCTCTGCATCTGAGTCCTCATTTACGCTCTGTCATGTCTGTGTTCATGTTTTTGTTTGGCCATGTGCTGTTTTGTTTTTTGGACACTTCCTTAGTTCCTGGTTTCACTTCCTTGTTTTGTTTGTCACCATAGCAACCATTAGTTTCACCTGGTTCACATTGTCATGTCACGCACCTGTTCACGGTTAGTCACGCACCTGTTTTCACTTATCATGTCACTATATAAGCTTTTCTGTTTCTGTTGTTCGTGCTGGCGACATCTGTCAAGACTTGGTCTGTGGCGTGGTTTGCTCTCCCGTGGTGCAAAGGAATTGGACCAAACGTGGCGTGCAGGTGAGGACATGTTTCATCTTTTAACTCAAACAAAAAGGTACAAACAAAAGGCGCGCACAAATGCGGAAGTAGAAAACTAGACTATGAAACAAAAGACATGCACTTGGGCATAAAAACTATAAACATTCAATCAAAACTTACTTGGCATGAGGTGAAACAAGAACTATGGTAAACAGGTGCAGAGCATACATTTGTGTGGAGAAGGTGTGACGTCGCCAGCACGAACAACAGAAACAGAAAAGCTTATATAGTGACATGATAAGTGAAAACAGGTGCGTGACTAACCGTGAACAGGTGCGTGACATGACAATGTGAACCAGGTGAAACTAATGGTTGCTACGGTGACAAACAAAACAAGGAAGTGAAACCAGGAACTAAGGAAGTGTCCAAAAAACAAAACAGCACATGGCCAAACAAAAACATGAACACAGACATGACAATCAGTATTTATTGCCACCTTTCCCAACTTCTTTGTCACGTGTTGCTGGCATCAAATTCTAAAGTTAATGATTATTTGCAAAACCAAAAAAATGTTTATCAGTTTGAACATCAAATATGTTGTCTTTGTAGCATATTCAACTGAATATGGCTTGAAAATGATTTGCAAATCATTGTATTCCGTTTATATTTACATCTAACACCATTTCCCAACTCGTATGGAAATGGGGTTTGTATATGTTATAGTTATTTGAATGACTCTTACCATAATATGTTACGTTAACATACCAGTTGGTTATTTATGCCTCATATAACGTACACTTATTCAGCCTGTTGTTCACTATTCTTTATTTATTTTAAATTGCCTTTCAAATGTCTATTTTTGGTGTTGGGTTTTATCAGATAAATTTCCCCAAAAAATGCGACTTATACTCCAGTGCGACTTATATGTTTTTTTCCTTCTTTATTATGCATTTTCGGCCGGTGAGACTTATACTCCGGAGCGACTTATACTGATTTTGCTTAGTTCAAATAAAATACCCCTAATTTTTCTTTTTTTTTCTTCCTTGTTTTTGAACACTGACTTTTTGCAGTGTAGACCAGGGATGTCAAACTCATTTTAGATGGGGGCCACATGAAGAAAAATCTACTCCCAAGTGAGCCGGACTGGTAAAATCACGGCACTATAACTTAAAAATAAAGACAACTTGAGATTGTTTTCTTTGGTTAAAAATAGAACAAGCACAATCTGAAAATGTGGTGGTTAGCGCCTTGCATGGCAGCTCCCGCCATCAGCGTGTGAATGTGTGTGTGAATGGGTGAATGTGGAAATAGTGTCAAAGAGCTTTGAGTTCCTTAAAAAGGTAGAAAAGCGCTATATAAGTATAACCCATTTACCATTCAATGTTCATCGGTCAACTCATTGGTGTTAATTTTCAATCTATCAAGATAAAAAAATGATATCAAAATCAAATTAAATCAATCAATCAATGTTTATTTATATAGCCCTAAATCACAAGTGTCTCAAAGGGCTGTACAAGCCACAACGACATCCTCGGTACAGAGCCCACATACGGGCAAGGAAAACTCACCCCAGTGGGACATCAATGTGAATGACTATGAGAAACCTTGGAGAGGACCGCATATGTGGGTGACCCCCCCCCCCCCCATGTGGGGGCCATTTTGATATTTTTCATTTTCAAACCATAACAAAATATATAGATTTTTTTTTTTAACAATTAGGGATCCTGGGGCCCGTAAAGGGTCTCAGTCATTAAAATGTTAAAAACAAGTCAAATTATTATTGCCTATTATTATATATGCCTTTTCTGTCAAAGACAACTTTGTTTTTTATAATAAAACTGAAATATGCAGTATTTCCCCCACCGCCCAAAACATTCAGAAAGCAATGTTTGATGTGAAGTAATTGGAGCCCTGAAAAGATCAATAATGCATGACACCTTTGATTTTATTTTCATTATTATTTTTGATTAATCACAGTGAAAAGATAAATACAATCCCACTAAATATATTTGGGATCCAAAAGGTACCCCACTCATAAAGTGATACATTTTTCTTATTATTTGTTTTTCTTTCAACACTTAAGTTACGAGATCAACTTCAGATATATTTGTCCATTTTACGTTTGAACTGTTATTTTTGTTTGTTTTATGCTCTTTTGTCAAAGAAAACTTGGATGTTTTTATATGGCAACCACACAATATATGCAATGTTTTTCCACATAAAACATTTTAATTCGAAATATTGGAATTAATTGGAGCCTTGAAGATGTCAATAATTTATTATTATTGATTTTTTGTCTTTTTTTTTTTTTTGGAGCAATGGCAAAAAAAGGAAAATAAACATAGACAAAATTTTTAAAAAAAACAGCCTGCATGGCAGCTTTGTATCAACATTGCAACGTTTTCTAGTTAGATTTCACCTCATTCTACTTTTTTAATGTTTTTTTTTTATTTTTGCAATGGCATTTCCAGAATATGTGGTGGGCCGCTAAACAATTAGCTGCGGGCCGCAAATGGCCCCTGGGCCGCACTTTGGACACCCCTGCTTTAGGGGCTCTGTAGATTTGGACACCTGGTGGCAGTTTTTGAGTGTGTTTTCCCTCTTAAGTCTCATCTGATGAAACTGAAAGAAAGCAGCCATATTCTTTGGTCAAGCCTCGTTTGTAGCAAGAGAAACATCCTTAAAGATTGGAGCCACTCTCTAGTGGGCTACGAGTTGGGGAACCATTATCAGCCCTCCCTTTGTCCCACTCAATGTATGACTAAGATGTGCTGCTGTGTTCATGTCTGTGTCGTGCTTCTGTTGACGTCCATGTGTTAGCGTAGCATCGGGTTCTTACCGGGCGACCGCCACAGACGTCCTCCTCCCCCGCTCCGTTCCATGCAGGAAAACGTCCGTCGTGACCAGAAGCCCTTTTTGCAAACAAAGACCAATGTGCGGCTGGAAACCCGCCGCCATGCTGACCGCACCCGGGGCAGTGTGTGCAGAAGGGTGAGGAAAGCACAGCGTGGGTGAGGCAGCAGAGTGGCGGCTTGCTGTACGTCCATCATGGACGAGGAGGAAGGAGCGAGGGCGCCTGACGGTCGCACGGTAGCACTTCGGTTTGGCGTTCCATGTTTTGTGTTTTTCAGCCTCTCCTGTTTTTTGGCCGAGCCGACTGTGATCTTACTGGTTGTTGTCGTTCTCCTCCTCCCCATCAGTCTGCCAGAGTGTGATGGGAGGATGCAGCCATGGAGCTGAGCTCTGATTTTCTTTCCATATTAAAGAATCATTTTTACTACGTCGGGCTGCTGGAATTCATTGTCTTCCTCTAAATAAGACAGGAGCTTCTTCACTATTTTTTATTGGCAGTCAATTATTTGCCTAGACCAGAGGTCGGCAACCTAAAAATGTTGAAAGAGCCATATTGGACTTATAATGAAATGCATGTCAAAAGTTTGTAAAGAACATCATGTCAAGGCTGTCTTGAGTTTCCAATCATTTCTTATTTTTTTGTGGTGTTCCTGGGATTAAAGGCCTCACCTTTTCTCCTCCAAACATATTGCTGGGTATTGTGGCCAAACAGCTCAATCTGACATCGCATGGACAAAGATAAGACCTTCTGGAGGAAAGTTATGTAGTCAGATGAAACAAAAATGGAGCTGTTCGGCCACAATACCAGCAATATGTTTGGAGGAGAAAAGATGTGGCCTTTAAAGGCCTACTGAAATTAAAATGTTTTATTTAAACGGAGATAGCAGATCCATTCTATGTGTTATACTTGATCATTTCGCGATATTGCCATATTTTTGCTGAAAGGATTTAGTAGAGAACAACGACGATAAAGTTCGCAACTTTTGGTTGCTGATGAAAAAAAGCCTTGCCTATACCGGAAGTAGCGTGACGTCACAGGAGCTAGTATTCCTCACAATTCCCCGTTGTTTACAATGGAGCGAGAGAGATTCGGACCGAGAAAGCGACGATTACCCCATTAATTTGAGCGAGGATGAAAGATTTGTGGATGAGGAACCAAGGACTAGAGTGTAGTGCAGGGTGTATCTTTTTTCGCTCTGACCGTAACTTAGGTACAAGCTGGTTCATTGGATTCCACACTTTCTCCTTTTTCTATTGTGGATCACGGATTTGTATTTTAAACCACCTCGGATACTATATCCTCTTGAAAATGAGAGTCGAGAACGCGAAATGGACATTCACAGTGACTTTCATCTCCACGACAATACATCTGTGAAGCTCTTTAGCTACAGAGCTAACGTGATAGCATCGGGCTTAACTGCAGATAGAAACAAAATTTTAAAAAACTCTGACTGGAAGGATAGACAGAAGATCAACAATACTATTAAACCATGAACATGTAAATACACCGTTAATAATTTCCAGCTTGGCGAAGCTTAACAATTGAAGCTAACTTAGCTACGGAGCGGCGGCGGGCGTTGTAGCTTTCGACGACACCCCGGCCGCCATCAGAGTCGGCAAGAAACATATATTTCCCCAAAGTTACGTACGTGACATGCACATAGCGACACGCACGTACGGGCAAGCGATCAAATGTTTAGAAGCCAAAGCTGTACTCACGGTAGCGCGTCTGCTATCCAGCTCAAACACAACACAACCTCCTGGTTGTGTTGCTGTAGTCCGCCGCTAATACACCGATCTCACCTACAACTTTCTTCTTTGCAGTCTCCATTGTCCATTAAACAAATTGCAAAAGATTCACCAACACAGATGTCCAGAATACTGTGGAATTTTTCGATGAAAACAGAGCAGTTTGTATGGTGACACATTGGGTCCAAATACTTCCGTTGCCGTCGTGACGTCACGCGCATACGTCATCATACATAGACGTTTTCAAGCGGAAGTTTCCCGGGAAATTTAAAATGTCACTTTATAAGTTAACCCGGCCGTATTGGCATGTGTTGCAATGTTAAGATTTCATCATTGGTATATAAACTATCAGACTGCGTGGTCGCTAGTAGTGGCTTTCAGTAGGCCTTTAGGTGGTAGTATTATGCTCTGGGCCTGTTTTGCTGCCAATGGAACTGGTGCTTTACAGACAGTAAATGGGACATTGATTACCTCCAAATTCTTCAGGACAAGCTAAAATCATCAGTCTGGAGGTTGGGTCTTGGGCGCAGTTGGGTGTTCCAACAGGACAATGAACCCCAAACACACGTCAAAAGTGGTAAAGGAATGGCTAAATCAGGATAGTATTAAAGTTGTGGAATGGCCTTCCCAAAGTCCTGACTTAAACGTGTGGACAATGCTGAAGAAACAAGTCCATGTCAGAAAACCAACACATTTAGCTGAACTGCACCAATTTTGTCAAGAGGAGTGGTCAAAAATTCAAGCAGAAGCTTGTGGATGGCTACCAAAATCGCCTTATTGCAGTGAAACTTGCCAAGGGACATGTAAGCAAATATTAACATTGCTGTATGTATACTTTTGACCCAGCACATTTGCTCACATTTTCAGTAGACCCATAATAAATTCATAAAAGAAGCAAACTTCATGAATGTTTTTTGTGACCAGCAAGTATGTGCTCCAATCACTCTAACACAAAAAAATAAGAGTTGTATAAAAAATTCTTAAGACAGCCATGACATTATGTTCTTTACAAGTGTATGTTTAACTTTTGACCACGACGGTAAGTGTTATAAGGAAAGCAACACATGAAGTACGTGTCTGTATTAGTTATAATAACCTACTATCAAAATGACTATGTGTTGCCGGCTGAAACAAATCTTCGTTGACAGAAATGTTGAAATGTAATATTTATTCTACACATTTTTACAACATTAGAAACCATTAGTAAATCAGAGGCTACTCAGAAGGTGAGATAACTCCTGGAAATGACTGGCTCAGAATGGCCAAAGGTATAGATGTTTGTGTCCAAGTTAAAGGAAACGGCAGTAATTCTTCTTTTAATAGATTTATTACAATCTTTGGCAAGCTAGGTAACGTTTGCTGTGGTCTGGAACAACATGGCACACAAACAACTATCTGAAATGCAGCCAATATTACAAACAGATCATGTGTCATGAGACATGCAAAAGTAAATTGTATACAAAGAGGATAAAAGTAAAGGATATTAAATTAGCTCAAATATACCTACAAATGAGGCATAATGATGCAATATGTTCATACAGCTAGCCCACATAGCATGTTAGCATTGATTAGCTTGCAGTCATGCACTGACCAAATATGCCCGATTAGCACTCCAACAAGTCAATAACATCAACAAAGCGCCCCTTCGTGCATTCACGCACAGTATAAAACTTTTGGTGGACAAAATGAGACAAAGAAGGAGTGGAGATTTTACAAGTGTGTTGCGTCACAGTCCACACTATGGTGAGTTCAAGAACCGCCGAAATTAGTAGGACAAAACGATGTTGATCAAATACTCTCATCAGTGAAGCATACACACAAACATATTAAACTGTGGTAGTTCTAACAATTGGGAAGGTTTGTGTAATGATTGGCCTCAAACAAAAAACATACTATAACAAAATATAAATTTCCCCCATCTTGTTCCATTTTCAATCCTTTTTTGAAAATGTTCTAGGGAGCCAGCAGGGCGGCGCTAAAGTCTGTCCAAAAAACAAAAGTCCAGGGGTCTCCAACCTTTTTTCTTGTTAGAGCAACTTCTACGAAAGTAAAATGGCTCAGAGTTACTCATTTTACAACTTTTATTTTCATAGCTTCTCTCAACCCCAACAAAGTGAATATGCTTGTGTTGTCAGTAAAACAAAATGTTGACATTCACAACTCCCATCACACTAGCGATGTGACGTTTGCAAACCAGCCGAGTCTTTAGAACAGCTCTTTGAAGTGAAGATACGCTAGTGCAATAAAACATTAACATTTTTATCAATTTCACATTCATTTGTACTGTAGTTGTGTTCAGATGTATTATAACCATGTATACATTTAGTTCTTATTTGTATATTTATTTCTTTTTTGTTAAAATGTTGGTGGAAATTTTTACTTTGTAGCATGCAGTTTTTAGTGAGCCACACCGCAAAAAGTCAGTGTTCAAAAACAAGAACAAAATAAATAAAAAATGAGGGGTATTTTATTTGAACTAAACAAAATTATCTGCCAATAGAACAAGAACATTTGGCTTTTAAAGACTTTCCAAAACAAGTAAAATTGGCTAACCACAATGAACCCAAAAATACCTTAAAATAAGTATATTCTCACTAATAATCTTAGTAGAAAAAAGAGAGATCTTTTGCTCAATATATTGAAAAATATTCTTAAATGAAGTAAATGCTAGTGCCATTATCTTGACATAATGATATACACTCGGCATTACATTTCTTGAAACCAGCAAACTTATACTAAAAACTAATTTATTGTTCTTAATGGAAAGGCAACAAGGCAACCGCTTGTTACTCTCGGGGTCTCCTAGCCGCTCAGGCAAATCATATTGTCTAAAAATGCATTTTTCCATCGATAACATGACATCATCGCGCCAAGTGCGTGCTCTTTCAGTCAATTAGTGCGCATATAAACAGTCCGGACCCCGGCCAAAAAAATTGTAATTGTAATTTTGAAGAATCTGAATGTGCATGAACTATTTCTGTTCAAAATAGTTTGAAATGTCACATGTCAAATGTCAGTTTACTGTACTGTGCCAACTGTACTACTATATGAGTACGCATTTTCTATTGTTTCATTGAAAATAAAACAGCAAAGTCCATTTGCCTGTCATCTGTTTTAATTATGAGACACAATTGTGTCAAAGCCATGATTTTTTTTTTCATGCTTGAAATAAGAAATTATTTCTTTTAAAAAAGTAGTTTTATACTTGTGAGTGTTGATGACACAGCTTTGCAACAGTTGCTATTCTAGTTTCAAGCATGTTTTACTCAATATAGGTCATCAAATCTCAGCAACAAGCTATAATATCTTACTGAGATCATTTAGGACCTGTCATGTCTGTGTTGATCATGTTTTTGTTTTGCTTGGTTTTTGGACACTTTTTAGTTCTTGTCTTCACTCCCTTGCTTTGTCACCATAGTAACCATTAGTTTCACCTGGTTCACATCCTCATGTCACGCACCTGTCTCACGTTTTCACTAATCATGTCACTAGTATTTAAGGCCATTGTTGCCAGGCAGTCGGCCTGGCGACATCACTCTTGACACACTCTCTACACACCATTACGATCCATGCCCTTTTCTTGTCAAAGTAAGTTTTTTGTTTATTAATGCTACAGTTAGTGTTTTTGTTTCATTGATCATAGTTTCTGCCATTGTGCAAGTTTTGTGTTTATTGCCAAGTTTGTTATCTCCGCTGTGAGCGCCTTTTGTTTGTACTTTTTTTGAGTTAGAATTAAAAATGTATTCAAATTCACGTCTTGCACGCGCCAATTTTCCATTGCCTTCTGGGAGAACAAACCACACCATAGACCCAGTCCTGACAGGACCAAAAACACTTAAAACAAGTAAAACACTCCAACATAAAATCTGCTTAGTGAGAAGAATGATCTTATCAGACAGAAAATAAGCAAATATCACCCTTATTTGAGATATTCAATCTTACTTAGATTTCAATTTTTGCAGTGTACATATTTTGCTCATTTATTATTTTAATTTGACAACAAACATAATAAAATATCACTTACTGTACAATGTTTTACATAACAAAAATTACGCATATACAGTACAGGCCAACATTTTGGACACACCTTCTCATTTCAGTGGGTTTTCTTTATTTGCATGACTATTTACATTGTAGATTGTCACTGAAGGCATCAAAACTATGACACCTGTGAAGTGAAAACCAATTCAGATGACTACTTCTTCAAGCTCATCGAGAGAATGCCAAGAGTGTGCAAAGCAGTAATCAGAGCAAAGCGTGGCTATTTTGAAGAAACTAGAATATAAAACATGTTTTCAGTTATTTCACCTTTTTTTTGTTAAGTACATAACTCCACATGTGTTCATTCATAGTTTTGATGCCTTCAGTGACAATCTACAATGTAAATAGTCATGAAAATAAGGAAAACACATTAAATTAATTCCCGGTAAGGTCTATTCAGGTGTACTAGAGAGGAGGCTACGCCGGATAGTCGAACCTCGGATTCAGGAGGAACAGTGTGGTTTTCGTCCTGGTCTTGGAACTGTGGACCAGCTCTATACTCTCGGCAGGGTCCTTGAGGGTGCATGGGAGTTTGCCCAACCAGTCTACATGTGCTTTGTGGACTTGGAGAAGGCATTCGACCGTGTCCCTCGGAAAGTCCTCTGGGGAATGCTCAGAGAGTATGGGGTATCGGACTGTCTGATTGTGGCGGTCCGCTCCCTGTACGATCAGTGTCAGAGCTTGGTCCGCATTGCCGGCAGTAAGTCGGACACGTTTCCAGTGAGGGTTGGACTCCGCCAAGGCTGCCCTTTGTCACCCATTCTGTTCATAACTTTTATGGACAGAATTTCTAGGCGCAGTCAGGGCATTGAGGGGATCCGGTTTGGTGGCTGCAGGATTAAGTCTCTGCTTTTTGCAGATGATGTGGTCCTGATGGCTTCATCTGGCCCGGATCTTCAGCTCTCAATGGATCGGTTTGCAGCCGAGTGTGAAGCGACTGGGATGAGAATCAGCACGTCCATGGTTCTCGCCCGGAAAAGGGTGGAGACCCTGCCCCAAGTGGAGGAGTTCAAGTACCTCGGAGTCTTGTTCACGAGTGAGGGAAGAGTGGATGGTGAGATCGACAGGCAGATCGGTGCGGCGTCTTCAGTAATGCGGACGCTGTATCGATCCGTTGTGGTGAAGAAGGAGCTGAGCCGGAAGGCAAAGCTCTCAATTTACCGGTCGATCTACATTCCCATCCTCACCTATGGTCATGAGCTTTGGGTTATGACCGAAAGGACAAGATCACGGGTACAAGCGGCCGAAATGAGTTTCCTCCGCCGGGTGGCGGGGCTCTCCCTTAGAGATAGAGTGAGAAGCTCTGCCATCCGGGAGGAGCTCAAAGTAAAGCCGCTGCTCCTCCACATGGAGAGGAGCCAGATGAGGTGGTTCGGGCATCTGGTCAGGATGCCACGCAAACGCCTCCCTAGGGAGGTGTTTCGGGCACGTCCGACCGGTAAGAGGCCACGGGAAAGACCCAGGACACGTTGGGAAGACTATGTCTCCCGGCTGGCCTGGGGAACGCCTCAAGATCCCCCGGGAAGAGCTGGACGAAGTGGCTGGGGAGAGGGAAGTCTGGGCTTCCCTGCTTAGG